>NC_057387.1:72074993-72268727 GCF_019320065.1 Cervus canadensis
TTGTTTAGATTGCTGTATCTGGAGTGGGCTTTCTGTATTCTGGAGGTCTGTGGTTCCTTTTTATTGTGGAGGATTTACCCAGTGGGTGGGGTTAGACGATTGGCTTGTCAAGATTTCCTGGTTAGGGGAGCTTGCGTCAGTGTTCTGGTGCGTGGAACTTGATTTCTTCTCTTTGGAGAGCAATGGAGTGCCCAGTAATGAGTTTTGAGATGGGTCTATGTGTTAGGTGTGTCCTTGGGCAGCCTGTATGTTGATGTTCAGGGCTATGTTCCTGCGTTGCTGGAGAATTTGCGTGGTATGTCTTGCTCTAAAACTTATTGGCTCTTGGGTGGTGGTTGGTTTCAGTGTAGGTATGGAGGCTTTTGGACGGTCACTTATTACTTAAAGTTCCATGTAGTCAGGAGTTTTCTGGTGTTCTCAGGTTTTGGGCTTAAGTTTCCTGCCTCTGGATTTCAGTTTTATTCTTCCTGTAGCCTCAGGACTTCTCCAACTATACAGCACTGATAATAAAACTTCTAGGTTAATGGCGAAAAGATTCTCCCCCGTTAGGGACACCCAGAGAGGTTCACAGAGTTACATGAAGAGGAGAAAAGGGAGGAGGGAGATAGAGATGAGCAGGAGGAGAAAAAGGGGGGCTCAAGAGGAGAGAGACAGATCTACGCAGCTGTCTGTTCCCATAGTGTTCTCCGTATCTCAGACACCTACAAAGATTCACAGAATTGGATTGGGAAGAGAAGGGGAAAGGAGGAAATAGAGGTGTTCTGAGGTAGAAAACAGAGTCAAGATTGGGAGAGAATAATCTTCGGTTTAAAGATAGGGCTTCTCTTCTTTTTTTTTTGTAAGGTTATAGTGTATTGAAAATGAAAATTAAGGAGTAGTAGAGGAGTACTAGAGGACTTTAAAAGAAATAAGAGAAAAAGAAAAATAGAAAATAGAAGAGAAAAAGGAAAGAAAAAAAAAGAAAAAAAAATTTTTTTTCCCTAATTAAAAAAATCATAAAAATCTATGAAAATGAAAGTTAAGGAGTAATGGAGTAATAGGGAATTTTAAAGGAAAATAAAAGAGAAAAAATAAAAAAGAAAAATTTAAAAAAATTAAAAAAAAATTTTTTTTTTTCCTTACTTAGAAAAAAAAAAAAAAAGTAAAAATATATCTAGGAATTTCTCTGGAGCTATTGCGGTCAGTGTGGGTTCGGCTCAGTTTCAGATAGCTCCTCGTTCCAGCTTACACTTCTCGATATCTACAGGGCCCTTCCGGTGTAGTCGGTGTTTTCTATGGGGATTTTAATCTGTTGCACCAGTCCCTTCTGAAGCGGTTCCCTTTGTTTATTCGGGTTCTGTTTGCCGGTCTCTTCAGAGCCTCATTTCCGCCCTGACACAGGCGGGAGGAGGTGGACTCTTATTTATGTAGCTAGTTCGGTCGCTCTGCGGGGAGGGGCTGGCGCTGCCGGGAGGGGCTGGCGCTGCTTCCTCCGTCTGTGCTGCTCAGGCTCCCGGCTGTTCTATATGGAGCGCGCCCTGCGCTGCGAGAGGTTCCAGCCCTCGGGTGTTCCACAAAAGCGCGGAACGAAAAGCTGCGCCTGCTCTCTGTGCCTTCCCCGTCAGAGCGGTCCAGGCAGCCAGGGGTTTGATGGGTGCACTCTCCCCAGGTGTGGCGCGCCCACTCCCTTCCGTGGACCCAGTCTCAGTTTCCGCTGGCGCCAGTCAGATGCGCGCGCCTTCCGCCCTCCGCGTCCCCAGCCCCAGTCCCCGCCCGCGCCGGTCGGGTGCCTGCGCCCTGTGTCTCGAGGCGACCTTCCCCTCCCCCCCTGCCTCCTGCCTCCGGCGGGGCTGGGCCGGTCCGCAACCTGCGAGCTCTTCTCTGGACTTTCTCGGTCCCTTTGTTCTGCGAACGGCCGGCAGTGTGTTCCGGCCGGTTAATTTTCTCTCTCTCTTTTGGTCTCCCACAATTCAAGTTGGCAACTCACAGAAGCTCCCTCCGATTGTCCTCAGGGCACTCAGGCCCGGACCCTACCCCAAGCAATGCCGCCTAAGACTCCCTTCCCGGAACGGGTCTCCATCCTTAGCTCTTTTGTCTCACTTTTTATCTTTTATATTTTGTCCTACCTGCTTTCGAAGACAATGGTCTGCTTTTCTGGGTGCCTGATGACCTCAGCTAGCGATCAGAAGTTGTTTTGTGAAGTTTGCTTTGCATTCAGTTATTCTTTTGATGAATTTGTAGGAGAGAAAGTGGTCTCCCCGTCCTACTCCTCCGCCATCTTGGCTCCTCCCCCCAATTGTGTAACTTTAATAACATGGTATCTCATTCCTTTAAAGTATATATTTGTATATATTAATAATATTCATAATATATTAGGACCATGTCATGTGTAGTTTTTCAAAAGAAATAAATAATCATATAGGCAAGGACCAGTTTCATTACTGACATACATGAGTTATCAAAAATGTCTGAATATTTGGATAGTTTGTTGCTAAGTCTACTCTGTATGTCTTGACTTTCTAATCAGGTTGAAAAAGCCTTAGCATACATACTTTTGAACTTCTCCTCATAGCCTGTATAATATTGTTTAACATGTAAAAATAACAGGCAACAATAAAAATAGCTAGCACTTATCAAATGCTATTCCAGTAATTATATTGGTGCCTTACAGTACAGTACAAGCTCCCAGGAACATTCTGTTTAAGCTTCATAGCATATCTACAAGATATTGCCTAATGAAGAGCCAAGAAACTGAGAGTCAGAGCAGCTAAACAACTTTCTCAAGTTTACAAAGCTAGTAAGTGACAAATATGATTTAAATACATTTCTTTCTGGATCTGAACACTAATATTACTAGTAAAATAATTATAATAACGTCTAAGAGTCATTGTTTTTATTACATCCAGCGGTTCTAAGAAGTTTATATTGTATCAAATAACCCTTGCAAGAATTCTTGGAAGCTGTCGTTCAGTAGCTAAGTCATGACCCACTCTTTGCGACCCCTGGATTGCAGCATACCAGGCCTCCCTCTCCTTCACCATTTCCTGGAGTTTGCTCAAACTCATGTCCATTAAGTCAGTGATGCCATCAAACCATCTCATCCTCTGCCACCCTCTTCTCCCTGCCATCAATATTTCCCAGCATCAGGGTCTTTTCCAATGAGTCAGCTCTTTGCATCAGGTGGCCAAAGTATTGGAGTTTCAGCTTCAGCATCAGTCTTTCCAATGAATATTCAGCATTGTCCACGGGACTCTGAAGAGTCTTCTTTAACACTAAATACAGTTCAAATCTTATATAGGGTTTATTAACTGGCATGTAACTTAGAATTTAAATAACTAACCCAAGCTAGTAATTGGCAGAGGTAATAGTTAATTCCTAGAGACCATCCCTTGAGTATACCCTACTGACCCTAAAGACTATGTGCTTTACAATATGACAGCATTCTTCCATATTGATTGGAATACACCAACAATAATGGTATCATTGTCAATTATTATCATCCTGGGATTATTTCTAGGTTTTTATACTTTTAATGAATTATTCAAAGAATTAAGATGAATGAAGATTATAATGTTGGAGACCAAATCCAGAGAGATAAATTTGAAAAATTTGTCTACCTAATTTAAGTTCTGGACTCTTTTAAATAATTTCAGTGCAAGTGCTTTGTTTACTTGCTCAATTTAGCTTTAGAATTGTCTCACTTCTCCACATCACTGAGCATGTCTGCTGGTAGGAACTATGTGAAGCACAGTTATTTTCATAATTAGACAATAACAGTGCCTAAGATATTCCCTGTAAAATATGTGGCAAGTTGGCAAGCCTTTATTTAAGATTTAAATCAGGTTGTTATGGCACTTGTGAATTTTTTAATGGCACTTGTGAATTTTGCATTCTAGGCTTTATATTGATACCCTGTGAAATTCAAGTCACTTAGATTTATAGGTTTTAGGTTGTCTATTTACAAATGCCCTAGTTAAAAGAGGCTTGCTCCTTGGAAGAAAAACTAGGATCAACCTAGACAGCATATTAAAAAGCAGAGACATTACTTTACCAACAAAGGTCCATCTAGTCAAAGCTATGGTTTTCCCAGTAGTCATGTATGGATGTGAGAGTTGGACCATAAAGAAAGCTTAGTCTGAAGAATTGATGCTTTTGAACCATGGTGTTGGAGAGGACTCTTGAGAGTCCCTTGGACTGCAAGGAAATCCAACCACAGTCCTGAATATTCATTGGAAGGACAGATGTTGAAGCGGAAACTCCAATACTTTGGCCACCTGATGCGAAGAACTGACTCATTTGGAAAGACCCTGATGCTGGGAAAGATTGAGGGCAGGAGGAGAAGGGGACGACAGAAGATGAAATGGTTAGATGGCATCACCGACATGATGGACATGAGTTTGAGCAAGCTCTGGGAGTTGGTGATGGACAGGGAAGCCTGGCATGCTGCAGACCATGGAGTCACAAAGAGTCGGGCACAACTGAGAGACTGAACTGAACTGATTAGGTATTATTAACTGTTTATTGAAAAAGTTTTCAAGAAAAATAAAATGTTAAATGTGCTACAAGGCAAATACACATTCTGCTTCCATTGATGGATGTGCTTCTGTTAGATATTGAGAAATCCTAAGTTTAAACTAGTTATGTTTTCCCCCATAGATTCTGTAGAACACTCAGTGTGACTGTGTAGTTTCATTTCTATGGAAAGAAAATTTAGTCTCAATTCACTGATTATGATGCTATGTTGTATTAATAAACCTCCTATTATGCTAAACCAGCTGGACACATTTGACTAACTCTGGAAGGCAGTGGATGAATACGTTAGCTGTCTGGCCCAAGTTCCAACTTGCCATCTGTGAGTTGGCCCCATTTGCTGATACTGCTACTTGGGAGATTAATAAACAAAGTTAAAAGAGTGTTTATAAGACAGTGGAAAGGTAGGAATACAAAGGGAAGATAAAGAAGGCATTAGAAAATACAATTGTTGCTATTCACTAAGCTTTTTAAACTTAGACCTCTTAGACTCAAGAAATAATTCAGGTTCTCTCTATAAAGGAGTTACAGAAGAAGGACTGTCAACTCAGTTCAATTTTGTTCTACAAATATTGATTCACCACCCCCAACTAAGAGTAAACCCAAATGGACTATTTTTCTTCAGTAATAGTGTATTGTCGAGTACAGACACGGATTGAGTAGCTCTGGATGTGATTTTTCAAGCAAATCTATAGAAAACAAAATCTATAGGGAAAAAATGGGGCTTTTAAAATTAAGATTCTTATTATTTCTGTCCCTTTCTTTCTCTCAGTCCCTCTTCCCCTCTCACCTATGAAGCTATCAATCTTATTTACAAAAGCAATCAAACTTAGATTATGATGACAAATATTCCAATGGTTTGATGTTTTTCTCTAGAAACAAAAGTGTCTCTTGAGAAAAATTATGAGTGAAAACAATTTTAATTATATAATACAGTGCTTCAGGCACTTACAATGAATATCATTTTCAACAAATGTTTAGACATATTGACAATTCTTTGTCATATATTAGATTATAGAAATACATGGATTAATACATAATTAACTAATTATATGAGTTTCTGGTACAGTCGAAGAGAGTAAAAATGTTCTGATTTCCAGAGGTTTGCAATGTGATCAAAGGCTTCACCACCCTTCCTTAAGATAATACCTCATGAACATTTCAGTGAATTCCTATTGAGCACCTACTCTATGTTAAGCAGAGCTCTTAGTATTTAGTAAGAGAAAAAAGTTCCAAAGTGTATGTTCACATGATTATGTGGTGATGTGATAATAGTGGTAAGACCAAGTGAAGATGTTATCATGGAGTGCTGTAGACAATTGTAAGAAAAAGTTATAAAACAAGACTTCAAAGACTTACTTATTCTTTTATATAAAGAAGTTCACTGACAGAGGAACTGTCAGAGGAATAATATTCTAGAAACAGCAAAGCTGAGACATAATGATAAATAATATTTATGGAGCAACCAACTGTTAGACATTTTGCTAAAATTCTAAGCATGCTCTAGCTTATTAAATTCTGATTTAGAAAAAAAATCTTATGTAATAGGCAATCTTATTTCAACTGTAAAAACAAGAAAGTTAAATCTCAGATAGCTTAAGTAATTTTCCAAGGACCACAGAACTAAAAAATGGTAGTACCATGATTTAAACCAAGATAGTATGATTGCACAATGCCATGTTTTTAAATAGTACATTACACTATATCCCAAAGGTAGTGAAATGTAAAATAGCATGATTGTTTCAGGGAATATCAACAAGATCAAGGAGATACCTGCTTAAATTAGAATATGTATATGTGTGTGTTTTTGTCTGTCTGCCATCTGTATTTATAATATTGCTTTGCCTTGGTTTCAGAAAAAGTAATTACTTGAGACACAGTAGATTTATGTCTTTATTGTTTTACACCCAACATAAGTCTCTAAATTCCTCAAATACAGAAATTGATTGATTTTTTTCATCACTACTTATTAGGGTTGAATGCAATATAAATTTATTTTTTCTCTTTCACTTGTTTGGATACATTCATCCTTTCTCCAAAACAGTTTCCAATTTTTGTTAAGAAATCACTCCTCTCCTCTTAATCCATGAGTTTTATAGAGCTATCATCATGCCCAATGGAGATATAGAAACCAGCCTGGAAAGTCAGACCACCACACACCTCTAAACACAGATTTATTTCATTGATGGCATATGATGCAATCATGCTCAATGAGAATTACTCTTGGGGTTTATGAGGGTCTATTGGGAAGAAAATATTACTTCTTCTGCTCTGATTTATGAGAGAATAGGATGCAAGGTGAGAGTTATTGTCAATCATCTTGCCACTGCTTTTTAGCAACAATTCTTACTCTTCCTAAGTATAAAAGTAACAGTGAAGGAAGATACATGACATTATTTTAGTCAAGTGTGGATAGTAATTGAAACTAATTTGACTCGGGAGTTTTCAGTTATGTAAGGTAATAAAAATCTTTCTTGTTTATACTAGTTTAAGTTTGACTTTCTATTGGCTTATGAAAGACTGAAAGACTCCTGAACACTGATAAATATGGCTCTATGGTAAGCATCTTTTGACACAGACCCATATTAGTTTCCTGGGGCTGCTGTAACAAATGACCACAAGCTTGGTGGGTTAAAACAACAGAAAATTATTATTTCACAGCTTGGAAGCCTGGAGACCAGAATCAGCATCACTGGGCCAAAATCAAGTCAGAGGTGCTACATACCCCAAGGCAATAGTAAGAATGCATTCCTTGCCTCTTCCAGCTTTGGTTGGCTATTGACACTCCTTGGTTTGTTGGCTGTGTTACCCCAATATTCAGGGTCAGCATCTTCAAATCCATCTTTATATCTTCTTTTCCTTTCTATGTATAAATTCCCCTCTGGCTACCTCTGTAAGCATACATGTGTTTAGAGTTCACACAGATAATCCAGGAAAATTGCCCCATTTCAGGATCCTTTACTTAATCACACCTCCAAAGATTCTTATTTTGCCATACAAGGTAATGCTCACAAGTTCTAGTAGACATTAAGACGTGGATATCAGGGCAGGGAGGGAGGAGACATTTTTCAGCTTACTACAGATCCCAATGGTGCCTGCCTCCCAGAACTCTTTTGTGATACCCTCCCCTGAGTGAGGTTTAGACCTAGTAACTTGCTTCTAATGAATAGAATATGGCAAAAGTGTTATGATGTCACTTATGTGATTGGGTTATAGAACAGTTTGACTTCTATCTTGCTGGTCTTCTCTTTTTCCATGTCTTTCTTGGCTTACATACTTTGATGAAATAAGCTGCCATGTTGCAGAGGCCCATGTGTCAAGAAACTGAGGGAAGTCTCTGACTGATAGCCACCGAGAGTTGGAAGCTCTCAGTCCAAAAGCCCACACAGAACTGAATCTTACCAACAGCTAAGTCAATAACCTTAGAAACAGAATCTTTCCCTAGTTGAGTCTTTTGATGAATATACTCTAGCCAATATGTTCATCATAAAAGCTCTGAAGCAAAGGACTCTGTGATTCCATTCCCAGATTCACAATGCACAAAAACTGCTAGATGATAAATGTTGTCTTAGGCCATTAAATTTTGAAATAATTTGTCAAGCAGTAATAAATATCCACTGAATAAAATGATAAATGAAAGAGACTTGTAAGTTAACAGTTGGTCTCTGTGTGGTAGAAAACAGCTAAGAACAAGAGAGGTGTGATCTGGAAAAGATTCAGATCCAGTAATCAGTCAACAATGATTTGTAATTCTCACAGAGATGATACACTGTTCTGTGTTACTGCGTAAACAAAATTTATCTAGGTGTAAATTAAAAGTAAATATCTACTATAGAGTAAATCACCATGAAATCTTTGATCAGAAAAAAGTCACAAAAGTTACTGATTCTGTCTTGTTTGAAAATGATGCCAATGTGCTCTTTAATCCTTTCACTCTCTGAAAACCTGTATATATCAGCTATCATTATGTAAAAACTAACCAAAAAAATCTCAGTGACAAACAATAAGTATTTATTTTGCTGACACACCTGTGGTTTGAATGGGCGAGTGAAGAATCAGTTGATCTAGAGAAATTTCAGCTGAGCAGCTCTAATCCATGGGTTAACAATAGATTTGATCTGTGAACCTCTTCTTCACCTCCTGGAACAAAGCAGGCTTGCCAAGGTACATATATTCTTTTCATGGCAGTGGCAAGAGGACAAGAAAAAACATTTGATGGCTCTTAAGTAGAGCTGCCAAGTAAAATACAGGGTGCTTAGTTATTAAATTCATCCATACATGACTGTCTATGGAAAATCTGTAACTTAATCTATGTCGACCTTTGTCGGCAAAGTGATGTTTCTGCTTTGTAATCTGTCTAGATGTGTCAGCTGTCCTTCCAAGAAGCAAGTGTCTTTCAATGTCATGGCTGCAGTCACCATCTACAGTTATTTTAGAGCCCCCCAAAATAAAATCTGTTACTGTTCCACTTTTTCCCCTTCTATTTGTATGAAGTGACAGGAATGGATGTTATCTTAGTTTTTTGAATGTTTAGTTTCAAGTCAGCTTTTTCACTCTCCTCTTTCACCCTCCTCAAGAGGCTCTTTCGTTCCTCTTCACTTCCTGCCATTAGAGTGGTATCTTCTGGATATCTGAGGTTATTGCTATTTCTCCAAGCAATCTTGATTCTAGCTTGTGATTCATCCAGCCTGGCATTTTGCATGATGTCCTCTGCACAAGTTAAATAAGCTGGGTGAAAATATACAGCTTTGTTCTACTCCTTTCCCAATTTTGAACCAGTCTTTTGTTCCATGTTTGGTTTGTTGTTTCTAGACCCGCATACAGGTTTCTCAGCAGAGAGGTAAGGTGGTCTGGTATTCCCATCTCTTGAAGAATTTTTCACAGCTTATTGTGATCTACACAAGTCAAAGGCTTTAGTGTAAATGAAACATGTTTTTCAGGAATTTCCTTGCTTTCTCCATGATCCAGTGATTGCTGGCAATTTGATCTCTGGTGCCTCTGCCTTTTTCTAAACCCAGTTTGTACATCTAGAAGTTCTCAGTCCATATACTGCTGAAGCCTGTCTTGGAGGATTTTGAGCATAACCTTGCTAGCATGTGAAATGAGCATAACTGTACAGTAGTTTGAACATTCTGTGGCATTGTCCTTCTTTGGGATTGGGATTCCCTAGTGGCTCAGATGGTAAAGAGTCTGCCTGCAATGCAGGAAATCCAGGTTTGATCCTTGGGTCAGGAAGATCCCCTGGGGAAGGAAATGGCAACCCACTCCAGTATTCTCTAGAAAATCCCATGGACGGAGGAGCCTGGCAGGCCACAGTTCATGGGGTTGCAAAGAGTCAGACACGACTGAGCAACTTCACTACACTTAACTTCTTTGGGATTGGAATGAAAATTGACCTTTTCCAGCTCTTTGGCCACTGCTGAGTTTTTCAAATTTGCTGACATATCAAGTGCAGCACTTTAACAGCATCGTCTCTTAGGGTTTTAAATAGTTCAGTTGGAATTCCATCACCTCCACTAGCTTTGTTTATAGTAATGCTTCCTAAGGCTCACTTGCCTTCACACTCCAAGGTGTCCAACTCTTAGTGAATGATCACACCATCATGGTTATTTGTGTCATTTAGACTTTTTTGTATAGTTCTTCTGTGTATTCTTGCCACTTCCTAATCTCTTCTGCTTCTATTAGGTCCTTATCATTTCTGTTCTTTATAGTGCCCATGCTTGCATGAAATGTTCCCTCGATATCTCCAATTTTCTTGAAGAGATTTCTAGTCTTTCCCAGTATATTTTTTTCCCTTTATTTATTTGCATTGTTTATTCAAGAAGGCCTTATCTCTCCTTGCTTTCATGGATCACAGCCTTGCTGTGGCAAACAGGCTTTCATAACTCAATGAAGACATGAGTCATGTCATGCTGGGCTGCCCAAAATGGATGAGTCACAATGAAGAGTTCTGACAAAATGTGGTCCACTGGTGAAGGAAATGGCAACCCATTCCTGTATTCTTGCCATGAGAACCCCATGGACAGTATAAAAAGGCAAAAATATATGACACTGGAAGATGAGCATCCCCTCCAGGTCAGAAAGTAGCCAATATATTACTCGAGGAGAGTGGAGGGCAATCACTAATAGCTCCAGAAAGAATGAAGTGACTGGGCCAAAGCGGAAATGACCTCAGTTGTGGCTATGTCTGGTGGTGAAAGTAAAGTCCGATGCTGTAAAGAACAATACTGCGTCGGATCTTGGAATGTTAGGTCCGTGAATCAAGGTTAATTGGTCGTGGTCAAGCAGGAGGTGGCAAAACTGAACATCAACATCTTAGGAACCAGGGAACTAAAATGGATGAAAATAGGTGAGTTTAATTCTGATGACTGTTATATCTACTACTGTGGGCAAGAATCCCTTAGAAGAAATGGAGTAGCCCTCACAGTCTACAAAAGAGTCTGAAATGCAGTACTTGGGTGCAATTTCAAAAATGACAGAATGATATCAGTTTGTTTCCAAGGCAAACCATTCAACATCACAGTAATCCAAGTCTATGCACCAGTCTCTGATCCCAAAGAAGCTGAAGATGACTGGTTCTGTGAAGACCTATAACATCTTCTAGAACTAACACAGGAGAAGGATGTCCTTTTCATCACAGGGGATTGGAATGAAAAAGCTCTGTGTCAAGATTCATCTTTTCTTTCTTTTTTTTTTTTTGCAATTGGATGTCCATGTGTTCTAGCACCATTTGTTAAAAAGACTATCCTTGATCCATTGTATTACCTTTGATCTTTTGTCAAAAATCAGTTAACATTGTTTAAGTGGATCTATTTCTGAGCTCTCCATTCTGTGCTATTGATCTATTTGTCTGTTCTCTCACCAGTACCGCACTGTCTTGATTACTGCAGCTTTACAGTAAGCCTTATGGTCATCCAAATTTGTTCTTCTTTAATTTTGTGTTGACTATTCTGGGTCTTTGCCTCTCTACATAAACTTGTTGATGTCCACAAGATAAGTTGATGAGACTTTGTTTGGGAATGTATGAAGAAGGACTGGGAAGTTTTTTTAGAGTATGTTTTTCTATGGATTATTTTATAAAATCAGAAACTCTTCAATTATCTCTGGTAATTTTGATTCAGTAACAGAGTTGTTTTACACTAATGGATCATTTTCTCTTGCCCTAGTTTGGGTGTAATTTGTGCCTACTCAGTTCCTGCTGTATGCTATGGCATGACATATTTTTAAAAATACAGGGTGAAGTATTATTAATATTACTTCAAAGCAGGAATCATTCAGAAGCAAACATAAGCAAGAGCATTGACAGTGTGGGAGTATATTTTGATTATTAGAATGAGAAAACTATTGTGAGAGGTATATAGATTTTTGGAAGCTCTATATATATTTATTCACTCCTTTATTCATTATTTAGTCTACAAGCATTCTTAAGTATCTATAACATAATAGACACTGTGCTAATTAGAATAAAAAAATGAAGATGCCACATTTTCTAAAATAATATAGTAATATATATATACATATATTTTCTGAATACAAGATCATATACCACACACTTTGCATACATCATTTCCTATAATCATCATTGCATTCAGATAAATTGGCAGTTTTATTACTCATTAAACTAGTTAAGAAATTGAAGGCTGTGAGGATGGACTTGCCAATGATTATAAGTTAATGATACATGGGACCAGAATTTAAACTTCAATTTTTTCCCCTGCTGGAAGCCATGTGTTTTAACCTCATTTCACTGTCTGATAAGGAAAACTTCGATGAATATAAAAGACAGCGTTGTACAGGATTTGAGAACATGTACTTTGGAGTTAAATAAACCTAGTTTTTTATCGGGATGGGGAATATGTGTAAATCTATGGCTGATTCATATCAATGTATGACAAAACCCACTGAAAAATAAATAAAGGAACAAAAAAATAAATAAATAAAATTTCCTTGCACTGGAAAAAAAAAACACACAAAAAAACCTAGTTTTAATTTTTGATTGACATAGACTGTACAATCCTGGGCAAGTTATTTAGAGTTCCCATGTTCAGTTTATTTGCAAGGAGGAAGAATGGACAAAATAGCACTGATATCTCAGGCTTCTTAACTAGCACCAGGCCTGGAATAGCCCAGTAGGAACTCAGTAGATCCTGTGTGATAAATGTAACAAAGCATATTGAGCATTTTGCAAACTCTTCCTCAATCCATCATCAGTACTTAATAAATGTCAAATTCCTAAAATTTCCTTAACTACTGGAGCTCTGATTTCTAGTAAGTTCCTGATTCTTTTCCAGTTTTTTTTTTCTAATGTAACCCTCCACTTAAATAATGACTAATTTTCTTCTTCCAGTAGCTTGGATTCTCATAGTAACTTATCTTGATCAACAACAAAAAATTAGTGAAACTCTGCTTTACTAAAATATGTGATTAATTTGTTATACAAGAAACACTGTTGTCACTGATTTTGTCATATCACATTTAATCCACACAGCAATTTCAGGAGGAAATTGGGATTCATAATATTTAATAAGAAACAAGAAATATTAGCCTGGCTTTATCCTCTGACTCCTCACCATAACAATCAAACTCAGTATTATTTGATGGACTTGAGAATTTTATAAAATATAGGAATCTAGTTTTATTTACACAAAGCAGGGCAAAATACCAACGACTAGATGGTAAGGATCAATTTTTATACCTGGGTAATCATCCTGAATTTGACTTGGCTATAATGTAAGGGACTGTATAATTGTTAAATATACTCAGATTTGAGAGTGTGATCATTTTTAGATTAATATTGTCTGGTAATTTGGTTTATCTATCCGTTGCTGCTGATGCTACTGCTGCTACTGCTAAGTCACTTCAATCGTGTGCGACCCCTTCCCTGGGATTCTCCAGGCAAGAACACTGGAGTGGGTTGCCATTTCCTTCTCCAGTGCATAAAAGTGAAAAGTGAAAGTGAAGTTGCTCAGTCATGTCCGACTCTTCGCGACCCTATGGACTGCAGCCTACCAGGCTCCTCCATCCATGGGATTTTCCAGGCAAGAGAACTGGAGTAGGGTGCCATATATTCCCCCAATTAACTAGGCTATATTCTATTTAAATAGAATCCCCAAACCCAGCCTTTGAAATCTGGTTGCACTGTTTAACCACTACTGGTCTGGAGAAAGCAGAGGCAGATTTTTGATAGAGGGAATTCTGTGCAATTCATTAATATTGAGTACTTTTTTTGGAGGTAGGATCTCAAACAATACTATTTGGTCTAGGTGCTCGATTTTCAGTCAGATTAATTCTAAAATACAATATAAACTTGAAGGCAGTATAAAATAGCTTTGGACTCAGTTATTTGATTTGAATCCCATGTCCTTTCCCTGTTAGCTGCACGACCTTGGGAATTTACTTGTGATCCTGAATTTTGTAATCTTTAAAGAAAAATGATATTACCTCTTTTCCCAGACTGATAAGGATGAGATAATATATGATATATGTTTAGCACAGAACCTAGTATGATATTGATACAAGAAACTCAGGTGATGTGTCTAGTGGGCAATTTAATACACAGCCATGCAGCTCAGGAGCAAAGTTGGATTCAGAAATAAAGAACTGAGAGTCACTGCTATATAGATAGTATATATAAAAATTCCTCAAATTTGAAAAACAGGTAGTTCATGTTGAAGACCAGAATTTTTAGAACATCTGAAGATGTTATTCAAATGAAAGCTTCATCACTAGTTATAACATCAGTATAGTCAATCATGTGTTGATTTCCCAACCCTGTAACTAGAAAGCTAGGCCTTTAGAAACCTTTCAGAATGACAAACCAGTGTTTCTGCCTGTCTGTTCAGTGGTGTGCCCATGCTGATTTCAAACTAAATAATCATCATTCTATTGGTGAATCCAATGATGCTTTTATCACAGCAGGATAAATTCCCCTTGTCAAAATTGGCACCAATTATGCAAATGAAATTTGAAGGATTCATTAGCTAAATGGTAATTGGAGTAACTTGCATTAAAAAAATGATATACAAACATTTCTATCAAGAAAAATCACTTGATTTTTACAATAACCTCTAAAAAGCTTCTCAGAAAATGATAAATAAATCAAGATTATAGAATTATTTTGTAGATATTTAATGCATTTACAGCTGATATTTTGTTCTTGATGCATTTCAATATCTGTTCCTTGGCTTGTCATCTTTTTTGGTTACAATATACTTCTTCTAGTACTAACAGGAAAGATAATAGGCATTATTTGAAGATATAGCATTGTATTATCAATGAAAAGAAATGTAAAATCAATAAGCTTTAACTGGAAGAAAAGTTTCCATGTAAGGTTTCCTAATCATCTCAGGTAGATTTGATCAATATATAAATAGCAATAACGTCTATCACTGACCTTTTTCATTTAACGAGCTTGAAGACATTTCTTCCTCTTTAACTTTCCAGAAAGGTTTGTATTGAATTGATATTATTTTTCCTCAAATATTTGTTATAATTTATCAGTGAAATCATATGAGTCTGGAACTTTGTGCTAAATTTTAAGTTAGTTTCTTATAAATAGTAGATAGTTGAGTCTAGGTTTTTTTTTTTTTAGCCATTGTAATCATCTCTGTCTCTAAACTGGGGTCTTTAGATCATTTACATGCAGTGTGATTACTGAGATAGCTAAGTTCATCATCTTGCTATTTGTTTTCTACTTGTTCCATTTTCCCTTGTTCCTTGCATCTGTATTCTTCTGGAGTCACTGGGCCTTTTTAAGATTTCTTTTTATTCCTCTTATTAGCCCTAACTTTAAATATGTTTTAGTGATTGCACTACAGCTTATAGTATACATTCTTAATCTTCTATAATGTACTCCAAGTGTTATTATACTACCTCATGCATATTATAAAAATTTAAGGATAGTATACTCATTTCTCTCCTTCTGACCTGAATGCTATTTTTGCCACATATTTTACTTTATATATGTAATAAAACCCACAATGCATTATTATTACTTTTGTTTCAACAGTTAATATCCATTAGGGAGACAATAAGAAAATGTAAATTCACCCACTTTACCTTCATTCTTTTGTGTAGATCTAGATTTTAATTTTGTATCATTTTCTTTCTGCCCAAAGGACTTCTATTAGTATTTCTTGTGGTGTGAGTCAGCTGGTAATGAATACCTTCAGTTTTTGTATGTCTGAAAGTGAATTTACTTCACCTTCATAATTAAAATATACTTTTGCTGGATATAGAATTCTAGATTGCCATTTAAAAATTTTTTCCATCCTTTTAAGATGTTGCTATACTTTCCTCTCACTTGCACTATTTTCAAGAATAAATATGCTGTCATTCTTAAATTTGTTCCTTGGTTTCAAGTGTGTCTTTTCTTCCTCCGGCTGATCTTACAATTTCCTCATTATTGTTTGAAGCCTTATTGAACTTGGCTCTGTAGACTTACCTCCCTTCTCTTCACTTTAGGATTTCTGCACTTGCATATTGTCCTGCTTGAAGTTGTCCCATCAGCCTACTGATGCTTTTTTTATTTATTTTGGCATCCTTTTGACTTTGGTCTTTTTTATATCTTTATATCTTCCATGTTTCTACTTAACTTTTTGAACATATGGAATATAGTTATAGTAATTGCATATAATTGCATATATATGAATTGCTGTTCATCTGAAACTACCACAACATTGCTAATCAGCTATACCCTGATGCAAAATAAAAGGTTTAAAGTTTGAAAAAATAATTATTTTAGTGTTTTTGCCTACTATTTCTAATATATGTGTCTATTTTGTGTTCATTTCAATTTTTGATTATTCTCATTGTGGGCCATGCTTTTTTTGCTTGGCCTGATAATATTTGATTAGGTGCACACATTTTGTGAATTTTACCTTTTTACGTGCTAGATATTTTGTCTTCATAAATATCATTGAGTTTTATTGTGAGATATATCTTAGTTACTTACAAATAGTTTGATCCTTTTGGATCTTCCTATTATATTTTGTTAATTATTCCCCAATATTAGAAAAGATCTTGACTTCTCTACCCAATGCCTTCTAAGTGAGTTTTTCCATTTAGGCTGGTGGGAGGAGGTACTATTCCCAGCTCTGCATGCGGACAGAGGCAGTGTTCCTTTTTATCTCCAGCCACATGTTGTTTTTTCACATGCATACATGATCAAATACTAGAGAAGGATCTTTTGTAAATCTCAAGGGTCTTTTCTTCATGCAGTTCTTTGGTACTCTGCTGAGCCTGTTGGTTTTCTTGAATGAACTATTCATCTCAAGTTGGAGAGTCAGCTGGTTTTTACCTGAATTCCCCCTCCTTCAGCTGGAGCCTCTCTCAATGCACTAAGCTTAGGAAATCATAAGGTTGATTTCATTTGCTTCTTGTCTTTCATGGGTAACCTTCTGTAACTTAATTCCAATGTATTAAAAATAATTTCCATGTATTTGTCTTTCGTTTTTGGTCAGTCTCCAAGATTTTTACTATTCAAGTATAAATCCAAGTCCTGTTACTTATCATAGTAGATTTTAATTTAAATGTGAATATAATGTCTTATATTTTCTTTTCTAAAATGTTCCTGTTCTTTACCATTATGGCTATACTACATTATTGCAATTTTTCTCTTATAGGGGAATTGTAAAGGATATACAAGAGGTACTAAGGATGTAGATGGTGAGCTCACACCCCACTGAAGAAATAGAGGAAGTTGTCATCTATAAGGAGAAGTGAGGGAAAGATAAGTGATAGAAGACTAAAGGTTGGATCTGCCGCTGAAAAGCAGGAGCCAGAAATCCAATGAGGGATGAACAGACAGTTGCCAAGTAAATATCCATGGCCAAGTTGTGGTTGGACAGAACAAACCTCTAGTAAGCCAAGTTTTCTGGCTCCAGCAAACACTGTAGCATAGAAGCAGGAAAACAGCAGAGAAAGCAAAATGTGAGGATATGTAAGGCTTGGTACAGACATGCCAAGAGAGGTGTGGGTTGGTGCAAGAGATGTTGACAATAGATGTAACAGAATTCAGGTAGTTGGACTGGCAAAAAAAGTACCATTTGGCCATCAGGGGACTCATTTAATAATTTAGGAAAACAATATTCTAAAATATAAATATGCATGAAAGACAATTTTTGTGCTTGAGAGGAAGCAATATAAGAGACGACAGGTGAAGAGAGTTTAATTTTGGACAGTACCGAGGGAACTCAGGGACAGCACTTTATTCTATTATTCGTGGCACATGGCTGATTAGAAGTGGAAATGAAGGTTAACAGAGGCAGAGGTAATTGACCTTGAGATCAAGTGTCTGAAAGACAGCGAGTGCATTGAAAGGAATGATATTTGTGAGCCAGATGCTGTAGAATTCCAGGCAGAGTGACACTAACAGGAGAGAACTGGTATGGATGCTTCCCCAGTGCTGAAGAGCTGAGGGAAGATGGAGGGGCAGTGAGGAGTTGGTGCCGGGCCCGAATCCTAGGTGTGATCTCTCTGGCCCAAACAGAGGCAATTACAAAGTTTCTCCTTGCAGGCCTCATGGGAGGCCTTCACCATAACAGATTTGGTGGATAGCCTATGCCTTGCAGTTCTGGAAGGAGCTGTAGTCAAGGATTCATCCCTGGGCCAGCCAGACATGCTCCTATACACATTTGTATTCCTAACCCAGCCACCGCAGCTTAGTTCAGAGGCCACCTTATTGAGGGCCTTGGCTGAGGTACTTTTTTCCACTTAACTTAGTATCTTTCCACTCCCATGCCTTACCCCAGCCCCTGAGCACCACACATACAGATCTATAAAAAAAGCAGTTATCTTCTGTCCAGGCCCCTCCACAATAAGAAGATTCCCCTATTTGTGCTAATCTACCTGACTTGCCTGGTGCTATTCCATGGAGAGAAATGGAATATTGAGGAGCCAGTGCTATTTTTTGTTTCTTGCTTGCTCTGTCACAGTAAGTGAATGAAAGCTTGGATGTTACCTTCAATTTTGCTTATTATCCTAATTAACCATCTTGATATCTGGTTCTTCAATAGTCAAGGCCTAAAGGCTTCACAGCTTTCAAACTAAAATGAAATTAGTTCTAGCTCCATAAGGTCAATCACAAAAGATAAGCCTAAACAGATGAAACTCTGCTAGTATGAATGGAAGAATGTCCCCAACCTTGGGGCCTTGAACCAGTTCCTCATAAGATCAGTGGCAGCATTAGATTAGAAATAAAGTGCACATGTAAATATAATGCATTTGAATCATCCTGAAACCATATCCCCCTCCTCAGTCCATGGGAAAATTGTCTTCTATGAAATCAGTCCCTGGTGCCCAAAAGGTTGGAGGCCACTGTATTAAATTGTCCTCGTACAAAGTCTTATACATCACATGAAGATCTTTTGCTCTATGAGTTTCTGCAAACTGAGTGAAAGGCAAGAAAAGGGTAATCGTGGCATTCTTGGTAACTGCTGCTGCTGCTGCTAAGTCACTTCAGTCCTGTCCGACTCTGTGCAACCCCACAGACGGAAGCCCACTAGGCTCCCCCATCCCTGGGATTCTCCAGGCAAGAACACTGGAGTGGGTTGCCATTTCCTTCTCCAATTCATGAAAGTGAAAAGTGAAAGTGAAGACACTCAGTCGTGTCCGACTCTTAGCGACCCCATGGACTGAAGCCTACCAGGCTCCTCTGTCCATGGGATTTCCCAGGCAAGAGTACTGGAGTGGGGTGCCATTGCCTTCTCCAAGTAATTGATGCATGTGGTCACAATTATATATCAATTAAGGAAAAAGTGATGCTGATTACTTACAGACATCATGATAAAATGTGATTGATATTATTAATAAAAATGTTCTTTGAAGACCAGAAACTTACTGCTTTTATATAATTTACAGTGCTGAATTCAGAGTGTAAACCATGGAAGGCATATGGTAAATATTTGTGATTTCCAATTATATTAAATACTTTGACTGTTGCTTTACTTTGTTTTAAATTTGATCTTTGTCATTCACATACAGTTCAGTCATTTATATATTTTCTTCAAATATTTTTTATGTCTTCTACACACCAGTTGCTTTACTAAGCCCTAAGATAAAGAGGTGAAATACACATGGTTCCCAATCTCAATGATATATCAAGTGTTTACAATGCTAGCCCCCTTCTAAAGACCATCATTCAGTATTGATAAAGATAAGTTTTAATGAGACTGTACTAAAACCTCAAGAGGAAAATAAGCAAGTTTAAACATCAAATGCAATGAACATAGCTGATAATGAGTGATGTACAATACAGAAAAGATTCATAAGTAGGGTAATTTCTTAAAGGGTCTTAGAGCACAGTAGAAAAACAAATACTCTTAGTTGTTTCTTATTTTTTCACATCTGTGCAAGACTTTCTCCATTCTGATTGTTTTTCTACCAGTACTGTGGCCTTGTCTCCAAAACATTTACCGTAGGTGTCATAAAAATGTAAGTAAAAAGTTTCCTCCCCATCTTCTTCCCGCCCCTGCCTGCCTCCTCTTTTTTCTTCTTTTCTTCTTTCATAATCACAGAAATCATAGCAAGAAATTCGTTAGGTAAACATTTGACCTAGATATGCCTTTTTATGTGTGGTTCAGTGGCTTAAAAACGGAAAAGTGAACTAAAAATATAAGCTGTTTAAATTCACATAGGATGTCCTCTTAGACATGCTTAATGATTTGCTTGATTCTAATTGCAGTACAAGAATAAGATGAGTGCCCAGATCTAAAATCAAAAGGCAAAATTGTCTAGATTTTTTTTTTTAATGCACTACTTTTTTTCTTATGGCATTTTGGAGCTAGAGACCAAAAATAATCTCATAGGCAAAAGAAAAACAGATTCAAACATTTTGAGAATATTTTATAGCATGTCATATACACAGCACTTAAAAAAATCTAGGGGAGGTTTAAAGCAAAAAATAAATAAATAAATAAACCTGTAGTCAAAATGGATTGTAGGGAAGAAACAGATCTTTTGACCAATGGTATCACAGTTATCTCACCACCTAGGAAAAGAATACATCTTTGCTAAATCTTCTTGGGCTAAAATCGAGGCTTAAATTGCATCTCTAGATTTAGGGATGATAAAAACAAGATCATCCAATTTAGAAAATAAAGAAAATTCACTTATTCTTATTTCTCCCTTCTTTCCTCTCTTTCATATTTTCTTCTTTCTTTCCCACTCTTTTATTCTCCCCAAAATGTGACTACTTATATTAAACAGCAGACACTGAGTAGGTATGAGGTGATAAAAATAAATAAGACAAATTTCTTCTCCCTAGAAGATCAATTGCAAAAGACAAAGTTAAAAATACGAAATTAGTAAAATATAGTATGTGTCTTACGTTGTTGTTATTTAGTCACTAAGTCATGTCCATCTCTTTGTGACCCCATGGACTGCTAGGCTTCTCTATCCATGGGATTTCCAAACAAGAATACTGGAGTGGGTGGCTATTTCCTTCTCCGGGGGCTCTTTTCAACCCAGGGATCAAACCTTATCTCCTGTGTGGCAGGCAGATTCTTTACCACTGAGATACCTGGGAAGCCTAGTATATGTCATAATAGAGGCTTAATCAAAGTGCAAAAAGAACCCAAGATCTAGAATCTATTTGTGTGTCTAGGGGGTGCGGGGGGAGGGTGTGAGAAAAGGCTTCAGATGGAATATTATATTTAAATTGGGCCAGGAAATTTGAATGAATTTTTCTCCAAATTACTCTTACCCCTAGTTTTATGTCACCAGGGTCCAGGGCAAGGAAGAAGTGCTCACAAAATGCCTCTGGGATCTTGATTCTTCCCTGTCTCAAACTTTAGCCTCCCTTATTTCATGAGAAGAGCAAGAGAACAAATGATGTTAACAGAGCCCTGCTCAAGGCAGTAAATCTAACAGAGAGTCCCTAGGAGATAGTCCCAGCACAAGATGAACAGGAGCGGGCTCTCTGCCAAATGCCAATGTCTTTATGGCAGTTTGTCAAGCTTTTGCATCCATGGGGAAATAGGAATTACAGATACATAGGAGCACATATGAGAGATTATGGGCTAAGGAGTAGGGTAGCGAATAATGATCAACATCATAAAACAAAGAGTGGTAATATATAATTATAATAATGCCCTAAGTTTGCATGGCAGTTCAGAATTCACATCTCTTTCATATACAGCATTTTCTTTAGGCCTCACAGCAAATCTATAAGACAAACAAGGAAAATATTAACCTTTCTATTTGAAAATTGAGGAAATTGAGGCTCTGGCAAATTAAATAAGTTGCCAAATGTCACACAGCTTGGTTTCCTAACTAGTAGTCTGGGGATTTCTCTTCTGTCCCTTGTAGTCTAATTGCAGCATTTGCCTATTTGTTTGCAGGTATTCAGGCTGCTGCTATGAGTTAAAAAAAAAAAAAAAAGCTCCAGGAATCATGGTTTCTAAAAGTTTGATTCTCATTTCTGCCATTCATTTTCTTCATAATAAAGACATTAGAATAGTAAGCAAAAGTGACTCTTTTTTTTTTTTTTCTGATTATGGGGAACATAAAACCACAATCAGTACCTGAATTGTTAATTACTTTTTTTTTTTTTTTTGCCAGTTCCGGATTCAGAAGCACATTCATACCCTGAAACAGTACATACCTGTCCATATAATCTATACCATTCAAAATTCCCATATCTTCAGAGGATGAGATGGTTAAATGGCATTACCAACTCAATGGACATGAATTTGAACAGGCTGCAGGAGCTGGTGATGCACAGGGAAGCCTGGCATGCTGCAGTCCATGGGGTCACAAAGAGTCACACACAACTGAATGACTGGACTGAACTGACCTGAACTGAACCATCTGAAAGTGCCCAAACTATGGACTTAGTAAATTTATAATCAAACAAGACACAAAACTCAGTTTTAAAATGCACAGCCATAGTGCAGTGCATCATAGAACAAGTTCATGAGGCACATTAAGCTCCCATGTTTCATGAAAATTGTACTGGAGGCAATGACTGGCTCTCAATGTTTTTCTTAATTTTTTCTTTTCGTATAAACCTTAAAATAGACTTATAGGATGGCAATAATCTTTATTCTCATATAACCAATAGTGTAAAATAGAGCACTTGGATTAGAGGCATAATACAAATTGCCAGCAAATTTGGAAAACTCAGCAGTGGCCACAGGACTGGAAAAGGTCACAGTTTTCATTCCAATCCCTAAGAAAGGCAATCCCAAAGAATGCTCAAACTACCGCACAATTGCACTCATCTCACACGCTAGTAAAGTAATGCTCAAAATTCTCCAAGCCAGGCTTCAGCAATACGTGAACCATGAACTTCCAGATGTTCAAGCTGGTTTTAGAAAAGGCAGAGGAAACAGAGATCAAATTGCCAATATCCTCTGAATCATCGAAAAAGCAAGAGAGTTCCAGAAAAACATCTATTTCTGCTTTATTGACTATGCCAAAGCCTTCGACTGTGTGGATCACTATAAACTGTGAAAAATTCTTCAAGAGATGGGAATACCAGACCACATGACCTGCCTCTTGAGAAATCTGTATGCAGGTCAGGAAGCAACAGTTAGAACTGGACATGGAACAACAGACTGGTTCCAAATAGGAAAAGGAGTACGTCAAGGCTGTATATTGTCACCCTACTTATTTAACTTAAATGCAGAGTACATCATGAGAAACGCTGGGCTAGAAGAAGCACAAGCTGGAATCAAGATTGCCGGGAAAAATATCAATAACCTCAGATATGCAGATGACACCACCCTTATGGCAGAAAGTGAGGAACTGAAAAGCCTCTTGATGAAAGTGAAAGAGGAGAGTGAAAAGTTGGCTTAAAACTTAACATTCAGAAAACTAAGATCATGGCATCTGGTCCCATCACCTCATGGGAAATAGTTGGGGAGACAGTGGAAACAATGTCAGACTTCATTTTGTGGGCTCCAAAATCACTGCAGATGGTGACTGCAGCCATGAAATTAAAAGACGCTTACTCCTTTGAAGGAAAGTTATGATCAACCTGGATAGCATATTAAAAAGCAGAGACATTACTTTGCCAACAAAGGTCCGTCTGGTCAAGGCGATGGTTTTTCCAGTGGTCATGTATGGATGTGAGAGTTGGACTGTGAAGAAAGCTGAGCACCGAAAAATTGATGCTTTTAAACTGTGGTGTTGGAGAAGACTCTTGAGAGTCCCTTGGACTGCAAGGAGATCAGTCCTGGGTGTTCATTGGAAGGACTGATGCTGAAGCTGAAACTCCAATGCTTTGGCCACCTCATGTAAAGAGTTGACTCATTGGAAAAGACCGTGATGCTGGGAGGGATTGGGGGCAGGAGGAGAAGGGGATGACAGAGGATGAGATGGCTGGATGATATCACCGACTCGATGGGCATGAGTTTGAGTAAACTCCGGGAGTTGGTGATGGACAGGGAGGCCTGGCGTGCTGAGATTCATGAGGTCGCAAAGAGTTGGACACGACTGAGTGACTGAACTGAACTGACATGGAACATTCAGGAATAGAAGTTTGCCCCAGAAAAAATAACCCAAATGGTGAACCTCAAGAACATAGGATATAACTTTGCAGTGATTACTATCTCCAGGCCTTTGTGTAACCATCTACCAGTTTTGCTGCACTGGTACATCACATGTATTGGTGGTGGTGGTGGTGGTATGTGTGTGTATGTGGGTGCTCAGTTGCTCAGTCATGTCCAAATCTTTGTGACCCCATGGGCTATAGCCCTCCAGGCTCATCTGTCCATGGAATTTTCCAGGCAAGAATACTGCAGAGGGTTGCCATATCCTACTCCACAGGATCTTCCCAATCCGGGGATCAAATGCACGTCTCCTGCATTGACAGGCACATTCTTTACCACTGCACCACTTGGGAAGCTCATATTATGTTCCTTTAACTTGAACTTTTTGCTTTTTTACTTAAAAATGACATATTTTTTAAAAAATCACTTGCTCTAATAAGAGAGGAAGCCCCCAAATGAAAATCATATTATTAAATTGTATTGGTATCATTCTTCATCTTGAGTCTTGAACTCTTAGACTGATGCCCCTCCCTTTCACAAAAGAGAGAAAGATTTGTCTAAAGAAGAGCTAAAGATATGGGGGCATCAAATTGAACATTTTCTTTGATGATAATCAGAAGGTTTGGAAGAGAAGTGAAAAGAGCTTGCCTACTATCTGACTTATTGTCATTTAATATATCTCCACATGCTCCCTAAAACCATCTCTAAGCCACAGCTAAGATTTGGAATGCACTAACATATTTTCATTCTTCACATAGGTAATATATAGGAAATGATTAGTATATGTGTGTTAGATATATGCTAAATCAAATCTAGATTTAATATCTCTTTAGTACCTTTGTCTGGCCCAGTTGCCTTATACTCCTAATTGATGGCTTCAGACTTTCAACACAAATCTGAAAATTCCTAGCAAAAAATAAATACTTGGTAATAACTAATTGATCAGTATCTGAATTGGTTTGGACAGAACTAGAAGACATGCATTCTCACCATCAAAGTGAATGATAGAAATGGAAGAACCTTTATTCAAATGAGATATATGCTATTTCTATTTTTCCATTAGTATGTTAGGATATTGAACTAGAAAGCATCAAATAGAACTCAAAGAAAACATAACTTACATATGTTAAATATGGTATAATACTATGGGAGAAGCTATTGCTTCTTTACATTGACGTTAGGAAACTTGATCTTTATCTGACTAGAGTTTCTAGTTTACACTTGTGTCTAAAATGACTATAGCACATGTTCATTGTCACATTCAACTGTTATTCATGTTGACATCTTTCACATATTCTGTCATAATTGCATCTAGGAAGCACAATAATGTTGTTCCATGTTTCAAAGACAAAGAAGTTTCTGTAAAGCAAAAATAATAATAATAATATGTTTGACATATTAATACTGGCTTTCAGAGAATGCAAAGGTGGAATACAAGAAAATGTGTTCTTTGAGAATGATAAATATCATTAAAATTCAGAAGAATTTAGGTGTATTGAAAGCTTAATAAAGAAAAAGGTATAAAATCTAAAATATAAGTGGATTTTCATAAAGAATAAAATAAGAAAATATATATTGAATCACCAGTAAGAAAAAAGGAAGATAAAGGAAATAATTTTGGAATGACACAGGTTAATATTAGGAGATATTGTGCACATATGCTTTAAGCTTTGTATAAAAGTAATCTAATACCTTAAAAAAAATTAAACCATAGAGGTTGGAGAAAATACATTCTGCTATGTACTTCACACTTTTAAATGCGTATACACTGTATAGATTATAAAACTAAGAAGTCACAAAATTGCTATAATGTTAACCCCATTAGTCCAAAATTATCTAGTCAGTATTCTGTCCAAATCCAGGGAGATGGACTAATCAATGACCCTTCTAACCATGTCTAGCACTGTGTTTCTACATGACTACAACAATAGTAAAGAAGAAACTTAAATGAAAGAAGAGCAAAATTTTAACATATTGAAAAAACCTACATTTCTGGTAGGAATGCAAAATGGTGTAACCATTTTGGAAGATACTATGACAACTTCTCACAAAGCTAGACATTCCTAGTATTCATATTCCTTGGTACTTACTCAGAGGAGTGGAAAACTTATATCTACACAAAAACTTACACACAGATATTTATAGCAATTATTCATGACTTCCAGAATGTGGAAGCAGCCAAGATTATTCTCCAATGGGAAAGTAAATAAATAATATATGTTATATCAAGATAATAAAACATTATTGCCTTAAAAAAAAGTGAGCTATTAAGCCATGAAAAGACATGGAGAAACTTTAAATGCATCTTTCTAAGTGAGAGAAGCCAATCTGAGAAGGCTACATACTATATGATTCCAACTATATGATATTCTGAAAAAAGCAAAACTATGGAGGCAGGAAGATGATCAGAGGTTGCCACGGGTGAGGGAAGGGTGAAAGATGAATAACCAGGGCACAGAGAATTTTTAGGCCAGTATGATATAATGATGACTGTAAAGCATTATACATTTCCCCAATCTACAGAATATACAATAAATACCTTAGTGAACCTTAAGGTAAGTATGGGCTCCATAATGTGTCAATGTAGGTTCACCCTTGGTGAAAAATGCACCATTTTGGTGAGTAGTGTTGATAATGAAGGAAGCCATGCATGTGTGGGGCAGGGGTAAATGGGAAATCTATGTATTTTCTCTCAATTTGACTGTAAACCCAAAACTGCTCTAAAAAATAAAGTCCTCAATAATATTTAAGAAATCAATTGTGTTCAGTGTAAAGGTATTGGTAAAGTGATAGTTTTCAGCAGATGTCTTGTAAGATTTCATTATGTTTGACAAAGTAGACACCAAAGCACTTACATATACACAATTTTCTCAGAAAAGAGTGATAAGCTAATTTAATAGACATATATCTACAAGAAAGTTTTATCTTCATATAAATCCTTAAATTTAAAGTTCTCGAAAAATGAACCAAAGGATGCAATGTAAAATATTAGATGCATAAGACTGGACAGAAATCAGTTTCAGGGAACTCCTCATTCAATGTTCCATCATTATTTACAACTCTCACCAAAATGATCAGTCTTACTTATTTAACAAATGTTTACTGTGTGTTGCCAGAATGTCAGATACAACCTTAGTATCTAGACAGCTGTTTCTGCCTAACCAAACTATATTATTTGGCACGGTTCAATTTATTAGACAATCCTAAGTCGTTTCAGTCATAGCTAACTCTTAGTGACCTCGTGGACTGTAGCCCAACAAGCTCCTCTGTCCATGGGATTCTCCAGGCAAGAATACTGGGGTGGGTTGCCATGCCCTTCTCCAGGGGATCTTCCTGACCCAGGTCTCTTGCATCCCTTGCATTACCACTGAGCCACAAGGGAAGCCTTAATTTATTAGACAGTACTTCCTTATTTCCCTTTTTGGAAGTAAGCCTTTGAAGCTATATAAGTTGTCTTCTCTTTTAAAAGAAATTCTCCAAGATTAATAAAAACATCCCTAATTTACCAGAACAAAGTACAGAAAAAAATACAGTTGAAAAACATGGGTTTGACTTTGTAGGTCCACTTATACATGGACTTTTTTCAAAGTGCAGTACTATAGAATCTGGGCTAGTTGAATCTAGGAATGAGAAACAGTGGATGTAAAGGACCAACTATAAATTACATGTGGATTTTTTATTAAGCAGAGGTCAGTACCCTAACCCCTGCATTGTGCAAGGGTCAATTCAATTTCCTTTTCTGCTTCAAAGTCCTTGAAATATACTTATTTTTAGTGCTAAATTTAGTTCTTTAAAGCGCTAATCACAAAGATGTGACTAGTTGATTACATGTGGAATTTCCAAGGTTCAGTCAACGGGTCTCTTCCCACTTGGACCAGTCCGTCTAGGTTATTTTATACAACAAAAACCTCAGAACTATGAGTATCTCTTCCCAGACTTACCAATTGAGATTCAGGCATGATATTCCTACTGAATGCTGGTCCTTTTAAAATGAATGTCTCATAAAAATATCAAAGAAAAAATTTCTAAATCTCAATGTCATCTCTAGGTCTTTCTTTTTCAATTCTTACATTCTCTATCCTGGTAAATGAAGTCACCATCCATCCATTATTCTAGGGTAGACTCCTTTAAGTCTCACATTCTATCTTCCTCCTTGAAAGTGAAAGTGAAGTTGCTCAGTCCTGTCCAACTCTTTGCGACCACACGGACTGTAGCCTACCAGGCTACTCGGTCCATGGGATTTTCCAGGCAAGAGTACTGGAGTGGGTTGCCATTTCCTTTTCCATCTTCCTCATTATCTCTCAAATATGGCCTCTTCCTTAGTTTAGACTGGAGAACCTCCAATTTGGTTTCTGACTCCTGTTTTCCACCCTCTAATCACATGCCAGGCTGTTCTATGAATATACAAATTATGTCATTTCCCTGCCTACGTTTCTGAAATTACTCTATTTTGTATAGAATATGTACTCATGTAAAAGATTTTTCCCATCTTTCCTTCTATGTTTTATCCCATCATTTTCTACTATAATTGAGAGTTTCATTTACCAAGTCCTGGTGAAGTCTATAGTTTTATTGACATTTTTGTATTAAAATCTGAATTGTATCATATCTTCACTCATACTCTGAATTAGAACAGAAATTTCTGAACGTATTGGTGTATTTTCAATCCCAGTCACATGCTAATATTCTGAATTACTGAGAAAGTTTATCATGATCATGTTTTCCTTTCAACCCTATCCAGTATCTTTCATAAGTAGTGATCTCATGTGTATTCAGAAATTAAGAGTATATTGATATCAATAATTAGCACATATAAATAAAGCAAGATTGTGCAATCACAAATCTTTACTGTTTTTCCTAGAGTTATTCAATACATTATAGTCACTACATGCATGTTAGCCTGTTATTAGGAGACACACAGGGTTTGGAAAACATAGGAATTAGATAAAGATAATTAATTATTTGACTTTTAAAGTTAAGGAGAAAGCTTAGTGGGCAAGTGGATATTCAGTTTTTCCCTACATTTTTCATATTTTGATTTTAGGGTTGTTTTAAACACTTTGGTAAGAAAATTTTCATACTCAAAAGTAGAGGGAAGGGATTTCTATGAATTTCTGTCTGTTCTGGCAATAGCAGTCTGCCTGGGTCCTGTGGTTTGTCATTTAACCTTTGTACTACCTTTTCTCTTGTGCTCTCAAAACAGAATGCCAATAATCTTTCCTCAGAGTTCTTAGAAATTTAAAAATTAAAGCTTTCTACTGGAAATGCTAAATATAATTTAGACTAAATACAAATACAATTTAGATTTAATGGGAGAATTGGGGCATGTAAATATTGTAATAAGAGCAAGAGAGCAGGGTGTTGACTGTGTTTTATAGATGAGAACAGGGAACTGGAAATCAGTTATATTCCCAACTCTGTTATTTTTTGCTTTTACTGGGAGAAAAACATATAACCTGTCTCAGTTTACCCATCTGGAAATAGAAATTGCTTTTCTTTTCTGATGTGAGCCTTAACTAGATTATTAAAGCTGTCTGAACTCACTTTTTATGTAAAGAAAAAATATACACAATTTAAGAATAAATATTACCTCATGCATAAGGATATTTGTATTAGAGTGCTCAGTTTCCAAGGCTGAAATAAATGAGGCAAAGCCATCTGTACAGGGTGCCAGACAGAGCATCCTGTCCTAATGGTTCAAGAATTTAGCAGCATAAGTGTTTATGGTCCACGGATCAAAGCTAAGAAAAAGGTCACTTCAGGAGAAAGATGATGTTCAACTAAGTAACTCCCTACCAGCTCACACACACAAAGTAATGAGTCCCATTGTCCTAGGGAAAACAAATATACAGAAAACCTGGATGCTGGAAAACCTTTAGTAAGATCAATAAACAGTAAACTGTGGACAAAGGCCAATTAGATACATAGAAAGGAGCAGAGTAACAGATAGTTCTCTCAGATCTCTGGCACTTGTCAACAGTCAAATCACAGAGACTGGAGTTTCACCCTTGCCTTAGAGAACACCTTGATCTCTGAAACTTTATTGTGTTTTGTACAGGATGTTCTCTTGTACTGATTTGTTGTGGCTATAAAGCAATTAGCAAAACAGCTTACATTTGTATTTATTCTCTAGTCCATAACTCTCTGTTCCATGGTTTTTTCTCTTCAAAATCCATTCCTTGTCACAGAACTTTTCTGCCTACAATGTAGGAGACCCAGGTTCCATCCTTGGATCAGGAAGATCCCCTGGAGAAGGAAATGGCAACCCACTCCAGTATTCTTGCCTGGAGAATGCTATGGACAGAGGAGCCTGGCAGGCTATAGTTCATGGGGTCACAAAGAGTTGGACACGACTGAGCAAATAAGACTTCACTTTCAAGGCAGAGACGGGTGGACTTATGGATGTCTCACAAATGTCATTAGTTTTTCTTCCCTGTGAGACTGGTTTCCCCTGGTTGGCTCCTATGGAGCAGAGCGGTCTGTTGTACCATTACCAGCATTCCCAGATGCTGCTCCCAGATGCGGTCATGGAGCTGAAACCAAATGGAAGAGGGTTCTGAGATGCCTTTATGGAGCTGAGCTATGTCTGAACTCAAGACTGTTTCCACCCAACTCCTGCCCACTGGCAATATCCATGCTCCCTCATCAAACTCTTACTGCTATAGAGGACCTTATGTCAGGTCACCACCTCTCTACCTTTGAACTTGAATGGATTTAGTAATCCACAAACAACTTCCAGACACCACTGTTCTTGCCTAAATTAAAAAACCTCTTCCCTCTGCCTTTCTTCTGATTTTTTTTCTCTCAAATTTCATCAACCATTTTGCTTTGTGCTTTCTCCACCCCTTTTTTAATAAAAGCTCAGATCTTCTCCCTTTCCTTAAGCATAGTGATTTGATTTCAGGTTTTGCTGTGGGATTATTGACCACAAAAGGATCTGGAAAGGGATTTTAGAGAATATCAAGTTCATTTTCTCCATCTGGTGTCTGACGACTCCAATGAAACTTCCAGTCTCTGCTTCCAAACCTCTGGGCCTGCTAAGTCACTTCTGTCATGTCCTTTTCTTTGCAATGCTATGGACTATAGCCCACCAGGCTCCACTGTCCATGGGATTCTCCAGGCAAGAATACTGGGGTAGGTTGCCTTGCTTTCCTCCAGGGGATCTTCCCAACCCAGGGATCGAACACACATCTCTCTGGTGGCTCAGACAATAAAGAATCAGCCTGGGTTCCATCTCTGGGTTGGGATGATCCCCCTGGAGGAGGGCACGACAACCCACTCCAGTATTCTTGCCTGGAGAATCCCCAGGAACGGAGAAGACTGGCGGGCTGTGGTCTGCCGCTGCTGCTGCTAAGTCGTTTCAGTCGCGTCCGCCTCTGTGCGACCCCATAGATGGCAGCCCACCAGGCTCCCACATCCCTGGGATTCTCCAGCCAAGAACATTGGAGTGGGTTGCCATTTCCTTCTCCAATGCATGAAAGGAAAAGTGAAAGTGAAGTCGCTCAGTCGCCTCCGACTCTTAGCGACCCCATGGACTGCAGCCCACCAGGCTCCTCTGTCCATGGGATTTTCCAGGCAAGAGTACTGGAGTGGGGTGCCATGCCTTTTCCAGGGCTGTAGTCTATGGGGTCTCAAATAGTCAGACATGACTGAGCTACTAAACACACACAGCACCACCTGGGAAGAACTCACCTAAAATTCCTTCCTTCCTGGGCAACTTTTCTCCTTTAGAGAAAATTAGAAAGTACTTGTATTATTCCTCAATAAAGCTGGGGCGGTGGGGGCGGGGGGGCGGTGTGTGGAAGAAAGCCTTCGCGTGAGGACCTTAAAAAAAGAGACTGATCTTGGACAAAAAACAAAAATGATCTAAGATAAGCAGAAAGGTATCTGATTTCTATTTTATCTCTATAATTATTTTTTTAAAAATTTTAGGTGAATAACATTCCTTGTATTTTAGTTTCTAATATATAAAATGGAACCAATAATAGACCTCACCTAAATGCCTTCCTCTAAATACCTCATAGAGTTGTCATGGAAACCTTATGAAATAATGTATAGCAGACTCTCATTTAGGCCTGAATCAGATCCAATGCTAGGGTTAATCTGAGCATAATTTGTGAGTGATGGGGGGCTTGCTCAAAGAATCTATGTATTTGGCATAAATGTCCCAGAGGTGGAAGAATAAGGGGAAAAATATAGCATAAAACATGCTAAAGCAAAGCATTCTCTCCACTTTCATGGAGATCACAGCACTACTCTGGCACCTTAAGGGTCAGCAAGGATATTAACATTCTCACAGAGGCACTAATGGGCATTTTTTAAAGTAATTTGGAGAACAGAGAGCATTAACAAAAGAATTCAAGACAGATGAGAAAGAAAATAAAGGGTATCTTGTGATAGCAATGGCTGATACACAACATGTGAGACAAGGTCAAATATCTCTCAGGTCTCCCAGAAACACCAGGTGGGAGGGGCTGCTAGTTTAAGTGCTCACGGGATCAAGATGCTACCACCACTGTTTTTTAATATTAACATTGCCTATTTGTATCCAAGGAAGAAAAATCAGATTATTTACATTAAAGAGCTTTGCAAACTACAAAGTTCTATACAAAAGAAATGCAATACTATGCTTTTACATGACTAAAACCTCTAGGCATGTCTTTTCTATCACAGACGTGCACTCTTAAAAGAAAAAAATACACACACTTTTTATCACTCTTATGAAATTAAATCACAAATCTGAACCACTAGTGAAATGCAAAGAAAACAGGTTGCCTTACTTTTCTCCTGACCAAGCTTCTGTCTATTTTTAGACATGTATAGGAGTGCTGCTCTTGAATAGCTAATTAAAGAGCTAAGCGGGAAAGTCAATGCAGGGGAAATTCTTTTGATTAACTTCTATACTGCATGTATTTCCTCTGGAATAATCTACATCATCCATAGAGTACCCACTTAATCAATGCTTTTTATCAAGCACCATGTCTGGGAAAGGAAGAGAGGAGCAGGTGTAAAAAAATCCTAAAGAATCCTTCCTCCATCTCCTAAGCAAATCCCTTTAGTCACCTGTGCTCAATTTTAAAATCTTAGAAACCACCCATCTGAAAGATGAATAGCCCTCAAATTCCAGCATACTGAATTTTTCCCATAGTTAAAGCAAACATGTTTTATGCATGATCTTAAAGTCTAGATAAACGCAGTGGACAAAACTACATGGACAGTCCTTTTCCACTTCTGCAGACTAATTATAGCCTGTTTAGGCTACCTGACTGCATTCCAGTTCTGCTCTTAATCTAAATCTGGAGTGGAATGTCCCTAATATATAAGCATTTACTTTCAGGGTGGACATAGACACTGGGCCCTGTTCTCTAGATACTTTACTATTTTATCCACACTCTGAAATAACAAGCACATATATTCCTCAAGAAAGGAATATCGTCCCCTGATAGGTGGGAGGCTCTAAACAAACACTTGTCATTAGTTGTTGAATTTATTCTACACTGAATGACTACTCATTGCCAAGCCTGTGCTAAGTAATTGGGATAAAGTTGTGAAGAAGACAAAGCCCCTCCCCTTGTGGAAATCACATGCATAATAAGTGCATAAACAAATAAATGTTGTAGTTTCAGATGGTGTCAAATTCTATTTAAAATTCATGAAGATTAATTAAGATGGTGAATATGAGCAGTTATGAACCATGTAAAAAACCTCAGGGCAGAGCAGCCCAGGCAGAGAGAACAGCAGATATAAAGGCCCTGAAGGAGGAATGAGCTTAGCAGACGGTGTAACAGCAAGACAGGACTGTGGGAGCAAAGAGACTGGGGGGATTGTGTAAGGCTTTGTGAACCTGGATCAAAATTTGGGCTGTCTCAGAATGAGAGTAGAACTGCCTGGAAAGAAAGATTTTGGAAGGAAAATGATGCAAAATGAATTGTGTTTGGAGATGGCTCTAACTGCAATGTGGAGAATGGACAGTACAGGGTAAAAGCAGGTCAACAGGCCAGAGAATTACTCGGAAGAAAGTCAGTGTAAGTTGTCATGAGAGTTCTTGTTTTATTTTTTTTTTTCCAAATTTTAGTATAATTGCAAGAAATATGGACCTGTGCAACTTTTTTGAGATTCCTTTTTAAAGAAGTCTGTTGCTAAGCAGGTTGCTATGGAGACTGAGCAAAGCCAGGAAGACAGTGACTTCAGTATTTTCTGCAGACTTTATTTAAATACCAGCAAAGGGGAGCCAGGAGTAATTTAATGCCCCAAAGGGGAAAAAAAAGTGTGAGTTAGAAAAGGTCAGAGAAGGAGCTTGTGTGTGTTTATATGAGTGTGAGTGTGTGTGTGTGTGAGTATAAGAGTATGAGTGTGTGTGCGTGTGTGTATGTTGTGGATGTGTCTGTTTTAACCACTCCCAGGAGAAAGATGATTGGTGGCATGCCTCTGGGTGACTATCAGAAGAATTTGTCTAGATGGGAGATATAACTCTTGATTTAATAAAAGTTAGAACTTGTTAAAGTCCCTTTGACTGATAAAAAAGCCAGTAAGAACAGAAAGATTGAACTCGTTTGAAGAAGAAAGCAAAATGTAGTAACAGAAAGGATTGTCTCTCACTAGAGATGGTTTGTTGTTGCTCAGTCATGTCTGACTCTTTGTGACCCCATGGACGGTAGCACACCAGGTTTTCCAGTCCTTCACTATCTTCTCTTCACTTAAGTTTGCTCAAACTCATGTCCATTGAGTCGATGATGCCATCCAACCATCTCATCCTCTATTGCCCCATTCTCCTTCTGCCTCTCTCTTTCCCAGCACCAGGGTCTTTTCCATGGTTTAGAATAGTGTAAAGACAAATCTAGACTTTAAAATTGGACAAAAGATTCAGTAGTCACTTAAAAGACCTTAGGAAAGATTCTGAAATATGTATAAACTTTGGCATCCTCAATTGTAAAATAAGGAGAAATGCTTATTTTGCTGATGGTAGCTGAAAATGTTAGCGACCCCCCAATAAATGCATTCTCTTTTTCCATAGATGGGAATATTTGGGAGACAACTGACTAATTCAGGCCTCTGTTTCTCAGTTTCCTTTTAAGTCCTTACTCTCTTCCACCATCCTTTCTTCCAAATTCAGTCATGTGAGTTCTTCTGGCTAATAGAATATGTGTATGTCACTTCCCAGGCAGTTTTTACAAAGCACCTGTGCTACTATACACGCTCTCTTTTTCCTATTGGCTGGTTAAATGAGGAGGATGCTGAGAACTTTTATAAAGGAAAGAGCAACCACAAGATGGAGAAAGTCTGAGTTCTAGAATCATCACGTGTAGGAAAGAAAATCACTGAAGAGGATCAAAATTGGACAATTTAGATGTGAAGAGATAAACTTTAAAGTCTTTGAATTGATAAGCTACTAAAATCTGGGGTTGTTTTATATTGCCAGTCCACATGCTTATTATGAATGCTGTGAATGATCCAAAGTCCATCACTTAGCAATGCAAGTTTGATTAATTAAATCAAATGGTACTAATTACCTTGTACAAATTACTTAACCTGAGTCTTAATTCACTCATGTGTAAACTATAAATCCCGTAAATATTTTCCTCTATGCTCTGAATATCTCCAATTCTATCCATCATTCTTTAAATTAAAGAGTGTTCAAATCCTGCATTACTATTTTTTAAGTTTTTAGGTTGGTCAATGCTCCTCTTAAATGGTATCACTCAGAATTAAATACATTAACCATAAACAAGTCCAGTATAGCAGGATTAATAACCTTGGCTGTGTTAAATGTTAGGCAACTATTGTAGTTAAAGATGACATGGCAAAAGATGAAACCAGTATCTCTATACCTAAGATGGTAATGAGCTGATATGTATAAGAGTGTCTATGCCTTCATTTCATATTGATGCAATCATATTCTGGGAACAGAGTATGAACATCACTGTATCTGTTTTAACTCATCATTTTGTCATGGGTATCTCCCATTACATTAACTATTTCTTCCAACTTTGTATTCTCTCCAAATCTGATAAACATGGCACCTATATCTTTCTCTAAGCCATTATCAAAATGCCTAACTGAAAGGCCAAATTCATTATATTTTCTGAAGGGCAGTTTTAAATACACCAATAAACATCCAGATTTATAAACATATATTTCCAAACAGCCATCAGTCATTGTTATACTGAGAAAGTGATTTTTATATGTTTGTGAACTTATCTGCTTTCTAGATAATTTCACCTTCCTATTCATCCATCCATAACCAGTCCACTCCTGGGAGCCTATGTACTTGAGAAGCAGATGCATTCAACAAACATTTAACAGAGCAGTTCTCAAAGAGAAAGTCCCACTTTCGGAGGGCTGTTTTAGAAATTTGAGAGCATTTCTGGGTTGTCACAATAATTAGGGAACCCATTAAAATTTAGGGCACAGGGATGACCAGGGTACTGTTTATACTTCAGTGCACAGTGCTGTTCTGCCCATTAGATGACTGACTCGTCTTTGCCAACTATCAAATATCACAAAGGAGAGTCATACGGATGAGTGATCTCTTTACAATGTCTGAGCCCAGGTCCTAACTCTATTGACTCATATCTGCCAACTATCAACTCTCCTATGGGAGATTCATACAGATGAGGAATCTCTATACAATATCTGAGCCTAGGTCCTGACTCTACTTGGCATGAAAAAACAAACACACGCAAACACACTCACACACACACACACACGTTTTCTCTGTTTATTACACAGAATTTTTCAGAAATGTCATTATGCTAATCAGCAAAAAGTACTTTCTTAGTCAGTCCACCAAGATTTGTTCACTTTTTTGGAAAAGCACATTATAAACTGCAGGAATCTTATGAAACTTAAGTTTGCATGCAACACTTTTGTGTCATTCTGCACTTTTAGTTGCCACATCAACACTATGTCTATGCCTCTATACACTGAATCTATATATTAGCTTATATTTCAATTGACAAAGGTAAAAGTGTAAATAATATTTGAAAGTTCCCTGTTTTTTAAGTATTTTTCATAAGTAAATGCAAGTGACTAACCACTTAGTATGCCTTCTAGTATATTCACACCTTATCCTTTACTAAAGATATGTTTATAAATTAGTTTCCTCTGATTTTTTCTTATTAATAGAGTTGGGATATAATATTTATGTTTTTGAAAATATGTGTAAATAGGTTTTATTATTTAAATTTCAGGATAGTAAATGGAATATTTCAAAGTATTTGCTATAAAAAGGGAGGAGTTAGGCCTGATAGCATTAAAAATTTCAATTTAGGGCTTTCCTGACAGCTTATTGGTCCAGGAAGATCCCACATGCCAGGGCAACTAAGCTTGTGCACCTCAACTACTAAGGCTGTGCCCGAGAGCCCACGAGCAGCAACTACTGGAGCCCATGTTCCACAGTAATAGAAGCCACCTCAATGAGGAGACCACACATAGCGACTAGCCCCACTTGCCACAACTAGAGAGAAGTCTGTGCAGCAACAAAGACCCAGCACAGCCAAACGTAAATAAATAAATAATTTAAAATATCAATTTAATACTTTCTATAAATAAAAACTTCTGTGGTTGGGTTTGGTAGAGACTAAACAAAATGCATGCAGGTCAGGAAGCAACAGTTAGAAGTGGACATGGAACAACAGACTGGTTCCAAATAGGAAAAGGAGTACATCAAGGCTGTATATTGTCACCCTGCTTTTTTAACTTATATGCAGAGTACATCATGAGAAACGCTGGGCTGGAAGAAGCACAAGCTGGAATCAAGATTGCCAGGAGAAATATCAATAACCTCAGATATGCAGATGACACCACCCTTATGGTAGAAAGAGAAGAGCAGCTAAAAAGCCTGTTGATGAAAGTGAAAGAGGAGAGTGAAAAAGTTGGCTTAAAGTTTAACATTCAGAAAACTAAGATCATGGCATCTGGTCCTATTACCTCATGGGAAATAGATGCGGAGACAGTGGAAACAGTGTCAGATTTTATTTTTTGGGGCCCAAAATCACTGCAGATGGTGACTGCAGCCATGAAATTAAAAGACGCTTACTCCTTGGAAGGAAAGTTATGACCAGTCTAGATAGCATATTAAAAAGCAGAGACATTACTTTGCCAACAAAGGTCTGTCTAGTCAAGGCGATGGTTTTTCCAGTGGTCATGTATGGATGTGAGAGTTGGACTGTGAAGAAAGCTGAGCACCGAAAAATTGATGCTTTTGAACTGTGGTGTTGGAGAAGACTCTTGAGAGTCTCTTGGACTGCAAGGAGCTCCAACCAGTCCATTCTAAAAGAGATCAGTCCTGGGTGTTCATTGGAAGGACTGATGCTGAAGCTGAAACTCCAATACTTTGGCCACCTCGTGTGAAGAGTTGAGTCATTGGAAAAGACCGTGATGCTGGGAGGGATTGGGGGCAGGAGGAGAAGGGGACGACAGAGGATGAGATGGCTGGATGGCATCACCGCCTCGATGGACATGAGTTTGAGTAAACTCCAGGAGTTGGTGATGGACAGGGAGGCCTGGCATGATGCGATTCATGGGGTCGCAAAGAGTCGGACACGACTGAGTGACTGAACTGAACTGAAACAATAAGAAATAGTTCTGATTTAACGAGCAAAAGAATAGATTAGAAACAGATACATAATAAACACAATGACAGACATATGAAGAAAGTACAAAAGACACACAGAAGGGAAGCACCTAGTTCTGTCCTGAGCATGTAGCAGGTGCTGTCATTGCCCCTTGGCCCTCATCATTTCTTTATCTGTTGATAGGTTCTTACTTCAAGTACTTGTGATTTTCTGCCTCTGGTCTTTCTCTGATCATCTTTCTTTGAGCATGTTCACCCCATGCTCAGGGCAGGCTGGAAGAACCACTGAAACAATTATCTATCCTCTTGCAAGACCAATTCTCAAGCAATAAGAGAAAAGAACTGATGCATACATACCCCAGCTTCATCATCTCTCAGGGAAAGAAACTACTTGAATGCAAGTCCTCATTTTAAGGTACTTCTGGGTAAGCTCAACTTAAGATAGGTTGTAAATTTCATTTGCTGTTTGCTCGAAGATCCATTCCCTACCTCCTCTCTGATCTGCTTTGTATCTCAAGGAACCGAATTTCCCAGGCTCTCCTTGGCAAGTGATATCTAGTTGGTTTGGAAATGGAAGTCATTGGTGGAAGAATGAGGGGCAAGAATAGAGGAGAAGGCAGGAGATTTACGTATCTCTCACACTACATAGGCTTCCTGGTAGCTCAGATGGTAAAGAATCTGCCTGCAGTGCAAGAGACCCAGGATTGATCCCTGGGTCGAGAAGATCCCTGGAGAAGGAAATGGCAATCCACTCCAGTGTTCTTGCCTGGAGAATTCTATGGACAGACCATAGGGTCGCAAAGAGTCGGACACAACTGAGTGACTAACACTCTCACTTTCATTCTGCATGATGGTATCTCCAGCAGCAGCTGTGTTCTCTCTGGTCCAACTCTCAAGGAACAACCTGTCATCAGGTTCCACCTGCAGCCCATACCATGGTTCTAGTTTGGACAATCCCAAATCCTAGCCTCTTGTAAGCCAGCTGTTCCTTTTCTCCTTCCAGTAGGACTTTTCTAGGAAATTCAAACAGTTTAGTGCTTTCAGAATATTCAGCATAAGATGGTGAATGACAGGAAATGAGATAGAAAAGTCGGAAGCAGTTAGATGAAAAAGGATGTCAGATGCTTCTTATGGGATTTATCTTGTTAAGTAAAATTTCCTGAATTTAAATACTGTTTCTTTTTTCTTTTAGAAAACCCTTCAGAGTGTTGAGTTATTCAACTGTGTGTGAATCTTTATTTTTAAATGACAAGACAGTTTTTTTCATATATTTTTAGTCTGTGTATTTCTTTGGGCAACAAAATTATCTCTGCCCCAGTGACAATGCAATGCCAATGAGACACACATCAGACTGGGGCTTAGGAGATGTGAATCCTAAAACCTGTTCTCCCACATTGGGATGATGATGACATAAGCAAACAAATAAAGAAGAAGAAGAACCATTAGAGGTTACTTCACCATCTGGATAAATAGCTGCCCTCAAAATGCTTCCTAACTCTTGCAACTTTAAAGAAAATTGGAGGCCAAAATCTGATGTATATGAGTCAAGACACTTTACCCTAAATGAGTTACTACTTCTTATTCTTTCAGTGAAAATAAAATCTAAAAACTGTACAAGGGCTAACTGTATTAAAACAATTTCGGAAACTGTAAGTTAATTGTTTTTCTTCTTGGTTCCTTCTTTCCAATTCCAAAAAAAGAAGGGTAATATAGGAATAGTTGCCTAAAACCTAAACTGATAAACCATGGAATACTAAATGCCAAAGTATAATACAAACAGGAAGCAACAATTCTGTGCTTTTCTATGTTTTCAGAGGTCTGGTGAATGTTATCATAAGGGTTGTTAAATTAGCTAAAGCTTAATTCATTTTAATCAGGATATATTAAAAATAAAAAGGAAGAAAACTTCAAAAACCACTGTTATTTTATTTTCAAGTTCTGTCCACATGATCAAATTTCAGCAGAAGTCATGATAAGTTAGGGAGTAAATTAAAACAACTATGACAAAAACGACATTGATTGATGTGGACATAGAGGGGGATAAGCACAGCTCAGGCATTTCTAGAGATGATTCAAGTGCTTTCAAGTCTTCATATCCCAGTGCTCACTAAACCTCCTTAGTTTAAAAAAAAGTGCTTTCCTTTGTGGGAGACTCACAATTTTCCTGGCATTGCAGTATGACATTTTCCCCGATAGGCTGTCAAAAACTAGGGCATTGAATTGCATTTTTTTTGCCAAATAGTTTCCCTTCTGACTTATAAAAACAAGTGATATTTCATCCTTCTTTATTGGAGTCACTTAAATGTAACATAAACTAAACCCCATGGGCTCTATCAAAGTGATACAAATTTGAAGAATTCAAAGAATACCAATTATTTCCTTAATTCCAGTAACTATTTTCTCCCTATTACACTGTGTGACTTCTTTGTTTCATGAGAAATTATCATTATTTAGCCATAAAGAACTTGAGGGACTTCCTTGGTAGTCCACTAGTTAAGCATCTTGCTTATCAGAGCAGGAAAAATGGGTTCAATCCCTGGTGTGGGAAGATTCCACACCCTGTGGGGCAACTCAGTCTGTGTGCCACAAGTACTGAAGCCTATGAACCCTGGAGCCTGTGTTCTGCCAGAGAAACCACTGCAATGAGAAGCCTGCACACAGCAATGAAGACCCAATATAGCCAAAAACAAATAAAATTAATTAAAAAAAAAAAAAACTACTTGCAGAACATGTCACTATATGATCCCCACATATTCTATAATTTAAAGACTACCTTAATTCTAAAACTGAAGTATGATGATGCAAAAAACAAAAAACCTCAGTCAAGGGGATAGATCAAGACTTCTAAATACCACATTTTTCAAGCAGGCTCCTTGATACCTGAGGGGTAGTAATTTGCCACCATATTATAACTTTCACTAAATTGAAGTTCAGTAAGATTTATAAGCAATCAAAAAAGAATTTATTGATCTACTGTATTATATAGCTTGTGTCTGACAGGCTTAGCTATAAATGCTGGCATTAGTTCCATCTTTACAACACGGAAAGAAAACTCTGAATTTCCTTGAGTCTAAATGCCCTCATATGCAGAATATTGAAATGCTGATTTCTTCCTTAAAGTAATGCTGTGAAGATAAAATTAGATAATTTCATGAAGTCATATTCTGGATCTATTTCTTTTTCTTATCTGATCTCAAGTACAAGTACTTGGTAGAGTTATGGTAGGGAAGGTTTTTAAATAGTCTGGGTGACTACTCTGAATTGAACGTTTGTGTCCTTTCAGAATCTTTATGCTGAAGTCTTAATCCCCAATGTTATTGTCTTTAGTGGTGAAGGAAATCTGGGAGGTAATCATGTCTGGATGAGGTCGTGGGGCTCGAGCCCACATAGTGGAATTGAAGCCCTTAAAAGGGGATAAAGAGCCCTGAGCCCTCTCTCTTCACCATGTGAGGAAACCAAGAAGAAAGCTTGAAATATATATATATATATATATATATTTCAATCTACAAAATAGGTTGTATCTTTCTAGAAAAAAACCAGTTTTGGTAGTCTGTATCTTCCTAGAAAAAAAAAATATATGTATATATAACTAAATCATTTGCTGCACAGCAGAAATTAACACAACATTGTAAATCAACACCACTTGAAAAAATAAATTTAAAAAAGGCAACTTGATTCTGGGGAAAGACTAACAAATAATCACCATGTGTGCTGACTTTATAATCTAATCATCACATAAAATGTGATTCCATAAGAACTATGTAAAAATCTTTCTCCTTGTGCTGGGCGTACACACGTCAATGCCTCATCTGCTCTCTTGCCTTTACTATAATTGGATTTCTTATCTTATATTAGGTCCAGAGGAGGATACAAAGAAAGTTTGGAGGTTTCTCCTAAAATTAAAAATAGAACTACCAGGGAAGTCCTTGGTGGTCCAGTAGTTAAGACTCCACACTGCCACCGCAGGGAGCAGTTTCAATCACTGGTCAGGGAATTCAGATCCCCCGTGCCATGTGGCCAAAAAAAAAAGGAGCAGAGTTGCCATATGATCCAGGAATTCACTTTGGGATATTTATCAAAAATATTAAAAGAAATAAAAGCACAAACTCAAAAAGATATATGCACCCCCATACACACATTCATGGCAACATTATTTACAACAGCCAAGATAAGGAAACAATCTGAGTCCATCCATGGATGAATAGATTTAAAAATGGATATATATATATATATATATATATATATATATATATAGAGAGAGAGAGAGAGAGAGAGAGAGAGATACATAGATATATAATGGGTTATTATTCAGCCATAAAAAGAATGAAATCTGGCCATTTGCAACAACCTGATGGTCCTCTAGGGCATTATGCTAAGTGAAATAAATCAGACAGAGAAAGGCAAATACTATATGATCTCACATGCAGAATCTAAAATAAAACAAAACACCAAGATCTTAGATACAGAGAACAGATCAGTGATCACCAGAGGTAAGGGGTGGAAAGGGGGAGAAATAGGTGAAGGAAGTCAAAAGGTGAAAAGGGAAAAAAAAATTGCAGTTGAAGTAAAGCTATCACAGAAATTCTGAATCATGTTCAAAATGCCAACTCTTTTCTATATATGTTTATATTTTTAAAGTATAAAAAAAAATTGCCCTCAAGAATTGGTCTTCATAAAACAGAACAATTTGTGAGAATACAAAATTATGTGCTAAATTGAGTAGTACAGATATGGAAGCATTTTCAATTTCTGGCTTTGCAGAGCATTATGAATAAAATATTCTATCTCACTGCTTTACATTTTATAGAAATATTTTTAAAAGATGGTGGGTTTCACAGTGCAATTTCAAAATCAGATCAAGGATGCTATTTTATAATAGAACAGATTTTAGAGATAAGCAGACCTGAGGTTGAGTTTATTCATTTAACCTTCCTGAGATTGTTATAGTAGAGGTTATAATATCTACTCATGGAATATCAGGAGGACTAACTGAGATGCACCTAGCACTGTGCCAAACACAAAACAAATAACAAATAACCATTATTGTTGTTACCATAATTTGTGCCTATCAGTCTGATTTAACATTCAAATAGTCTCTTCCACAGAGGCAATAAGGACATATAAATATAATAACTTGACATTTTGTGATGAAACAGATCTGCTTTGGTACACACACACACACACACAGACATAAACACACATCACTTCTCCGCAGAGCTGGCCACAGACCCAGCAGCTCATGGAAGGAGATGTTGAGAGTTGCCATCTGCAGTCACAGGAAGGAATGTTGCCTACCCAATGGCATTCTGCTTCATTCTCTCCCCCACCCCCACCCCTCATCCACGCACATAATTTGCATGAGTAGGTGGTATCAACCCCTTAATCAAATGTGACTCATTTCCTCCCCAATATATGAATCCAAAAAGAATAGAACATGACCAGACCCCCAGGGATTAGCCAGGTAGCAGCAGTCTTCCAAGAAGTTAACATTCAATTGTTTTATGGAGGAGAAATCTTCCCTTTAATGGGACCATTCTGTCATTCTTTCAGAAACTGTCATGGAAGCTGCTAATGATAGAATGTCAGAAGAATTTTAACCATTGAAGTAAAACAAGTCAATGAAAAGGGAAGAACCAAATGTCACAAAAGGTCTCTTTTTTTCTGAAGGGTCTTCAACTTAGCTATTTAAAAATGTGGTCCTCTCTCTCAGTGGTATCCTCTCCCAGTTTTTTTTGTGTCTGGGTGTGATTTCTGTCTTTGCTAGCAAGCCAGAAATAGCCTCTTTCCTCTGATGTGTGCATGTGTTTGTGGGGGTGGATAGAGAAAAGAGAGAGAAGCAAAAAGCAAATGGAGGCAGATTGGGGGAGGCATCTCCTACGAGTCCCCGGGTTTGCAAGGGCTCACAGGCCCACTCAAGCCCCAGCTGTCCACACTGGTCTCCCCACATCCTCTGGCCACCTCTCTCATGAGTCATGAACAGAAGAATTTCCACTCTTCTCTGCAGGCGAGTAGGAGACTGTTTGGGCTAGAATCAAATAGATGGAGTCACTGTTGCAGTGTACAACACCTACTATAAATTCCTGTGTGATTGTTAGCTTTGGAACAGCTCTTGATATTTTATCAATTTATTCACTGAGGGAGGAGAAGTATCATCAAGAAAACATGTGGGATCTTAACAAATTTCTTCCTTCATTGCCTGCCCATGCTGAAAGTGCCATCTTTGGAAAATGTTTACATTTTTTAGTACATGAAAATGCTCATCTGTACCTTCCCCGAGGCCTTTTCCTCTTCACCCCCCTTCCATTTTAAGTTTGATTTCTTCTTCTAGAGTTAGGTATAATTCACGGAACAGTGTTTACAAAGGTGAGTTTCTTTCAAGTCACCCACAGCTCACCTAGTCCAGGGGCCAGCTTGAACATGGGTAAGGAAGTCTGTAGGTGTTCCTAGGAGAGGAGGCAAGAGTTTAGCTACAACTTAGGAAGATGTGTCCCTGAGATAACTTACCCCCCACCACTGATGTCTGTGTCAGCTGCTGATTTAGAATTAGATTCCACTTCAAGTGTTCACACTTCTGGGGGTGGAGAATGGGATTGGGCAGCCAAGAGTTATTTGAATGATTCAGCTACAGCCACGAAACTGTGCTAGGTAGTTACCAAGCAACAGTCTCAAAAGCCTTCTGGCAGCTCTCTTTAGGATCTCTCTCCTCTTTGCAGTCAACCCTTCTTTGCTTAGCCTGTACTTTCTGCCTATAATTTCTATCCCTTTTTGCTCTTGCTGAATTTTTATTCACTCTTCATGACTTTCCAAGTGCCATCCCTTCTCTGAAGCTCTTCACTGCTCTGACACTCTCCCTGCAGAAAGAATAATGGGGTGGAAATTAATCTAATTGGCCCAGATCATCTTTTTGAGCCACAAAAGCACCCAAGTCAGAGTTCACCAGCCCTCACTCACTTTGGTTTATACGTCCACTATTTTTCTCCATAAGGTTAAGACTGTGGTACCAACATGCAATGAAACATGGACATTTAGATAATGGGGTCTGTTTTATAAAGGATGAAAAATATCCCATAGAAAATGCAACATAAAATCTCTTCTCCCTAACAGTTCTCAAACCTATGCTGTATTCCCAGGGCCAAGCTGCCTCCTGACTGGCAAATAAGGGAAATATACCTCAAATCAAGAAATTCTGAGCTTCCCTGGTGGCTTAGCCAATAAAGAATCTGCCTGCAATACAGGAGACCCACGTTCAATCCCTGGGTTGGAAAGATTCCCTGGAAAAGGGAGTGGCTGCCCACTCCAGTATTCTTGCCTGGAGAATTCCATGACAGAGGAGCATGACACGCTACAGTCTGGGGTCACAAAGTGACAGACATGACTGAGCGACTAACACTTTCACTTTCAATAAATTTTATAGAGACGTATATGACAAAATATGACAATATGTATGACTAAAAATTAACCAATAAATGCAACTAATGGAAAGTTAGGGCTTGTCTATAGTCTATCACTTCTAATGAAAAACATTTCCATTTGAGTTTCATTCTGCATTTTTGTATGAAGGTTAACATACATCTGCTCATTTTGGGTGGGCATAGCATGATCTCTGGAGTTCAAAGGACTAGGTTTTAGTACCACTTCTGCTATTGTATACTATAAAGCTTTGGCAGAACTATTTTATCATTTTAAACTTCCTTTATCAGTAAAATGAAAATAAGAATACTAGTTAACATTTATTAAGAATTGCTATGTATGGAGCATTGTGTTATATAAGCTTTACATATGCTACCCCATTTAATACTCATAAATACCACGTGCTTAACCCCAGGTTATAGATAGAGAAGATCATTATAACAATTGCATTTATCACAAACATTGACGGAAGGGCCTTTTATATTTGAGGTAGCTACTATTATAATTCTTTATTAACAGATTAGGCACCGAGGTACTAAGAGGGTAATAGTCTGTTCAAGTTCATATAGCTCTTAAGTACAGAGCTATATTCCAACACCAGTCTCTCTCTAAAGCTTGTGCTATGAACCAGAATGCACCACTGATCTAAACATTTCTTCTGCGGAGCTGCCACATGTGTTTCTTGGGAGGAACCAATGAGACTTTAAAAATGAAAAGGTTTGGATGCTGTAAATCTCTATAACGGCAATGGAAAATGTGAGGCATCTATGTCAACACTCTTCCTCTGTCTACCAAAGAAATTGCTAATTGCAGATGGCAGCAAACTATGGCCCTGCAATGGGCCAAATTCTGCTACCTATTATGTAAATAAAGTTTTATTGGAATACAACCATGCCCATTTCTTTCTGTATTACCCTGGCTGCTTTTGGGCTGTGATGGAAGAGTCAAGGGGTTGCAACACAGATCATATGGCCTTCAAACTTAAAATACTTACTATTTGGCCCTGTACTCCCCCACCCCCGCCCCCCGACAAAAAAAATTGGCCAACCTCTGGATTACAGCATAATTTTCTACTAACCAATAAACAGTTTGAATCATTATCAACAAATTGCTCCTATCACCCACCAGGATTGATTGAAATTTGACTAACTGCTAAATATTCTGATGATTTAAGAAATCATTTATCATTACTACTAAATCAAATAGAGAAACCAAATCGTTAATAAATCAGTGGACTCAACTTAGGTCACATTTGGGAAGTCAGGTTTCTTGTTTCTTGGGCTTTTCTTAAACTTCATGTGGAAAGCTCTTTTCTTTAACCATGGGAATCACCCAGTTAAAGAGTATTTCTAACCCAGGGTTGGGGTGGGCAGATTAGGGATTACTGGTAAGCCACATCCTCATTCCATTTTTTCCGGTGATCCTTCTGGATGTGGCTTCTGTAGACTTCAATATCACACTATGACTAACTCTGCCCCTTAATGAACCAAGTCTGATTCACCAAATACCTAAAACAAAAGGAAAAATGCAGATAAGAAAGGACTATCTGAAAACCTTCAGAGAAAGCACTCTAGAGAGAATGAAGGGGATGGGATTGGCTAAGTTGCCCATTTTGGTACATTCAGAAATCCTATTTCAAGCCAAATTCAAATCTCATTATCTTGTTCCCAAAGGCCAAGCACAAAAATGACCACAGCACAACTACCTTAACCTTGGGAAGGACAATTTCTAAAGTGCATGACTTCAGTCATGTACAGAGTGACCTGAGGAGCAGCAATGTAGCCTATATACAACAATGCCCAGTAGCTTATCTTAAGGAAATATTGTGCATGCAGATTTCCAAGACACCCACATCTCAGAGATAATGCCAGTGAGTTAATCAAATACTTTTCTGCCTGCACAACTGTGATACCTAAAGCTGCTAGGAACATCATTTTTAGACATCCGTGGGAGGGATTCTTTTTGTAATTCTGCATTTCTTTAACTCCCACCACATGTCTAGGCTTGCCTTCCAAAGACACACACTGCCACCTTTTCAGAGCAGCCTTTTTCTTTCTTTCCTTTTTTTTTTTTTTTTTTTTAGCTATGGACTTAGTAGCCTTCCTAGGGTTGCTTGCAGTAAATGCTAAAATAGCACATGAACTGACCTGAAAGCAAATCCCATTGGGTCCTCTAGAACTAAGTCTGTCATCCCTCCTTCCCCTCAATCTGCTTTTGCTCTTATCTCCTCAGGCACCATTCCACTCCCCTAAAACATCCAATGAGAACAAAGGATCAGTCAACTCTGACACCTTTAAGGGGAGAGCTATACAAGAAAAATCCTAAGACAAAGCTGGTGAACAAGGCATAGAGCCAATGTTCTGAAAGACCATCTCTGATGGGTGAGCAAGATTAATAAATAGAACATGCAAAAGAGTGGACTAAGTTCTGTGACAAGAGTAAACACAAGAGAATATGAAATCACACAGAGAGCTGGTATCACAGTAGGCTTCCGAGAATATACATTTCAGCCGAGGTAGAAACCATAATGAGCAAGCCCGGTGGCTCAGTGGTAAAGAATCCACCTGCCAATGCAGGAGGTGAGGGTTCAATCCCCAGGTCAGGAATAGCCCCTGGAGAAGGAAACGGCAAACCATTCCAGTAATTTTTCTTGCCTGGGAAACATCACGGACAAAGAAGCCTGGTGGTATATAGTCCATGAGGTCGCAAGAATCAGAGCTGACTTAGCTACTAAACAACAACAACAGGAAACATAAATGAGATTTAGCCAAGAAAAGACAATGAAGAGAAAACTGTTCCAGCCACAAGGAACAGCATGTACAGAGACCTGGAAGAGACAGAAAACTTTTAGAAACTGCAGGAAGGCAAGTAGAACTAGTTAAATAATTAGGCATATAAGTGCGCTCATCAGAAAGATCTGAATTTCAATTCTATGACGGGGCAGGTTATTTAACCTTTCTGTGCCTTAGTTTCCTCATCTATAAAATAGAGATGATAAGCAGCACATAATAAGCTCTCAAAACCCATCAGCGATTATTACACTAGCATTTTATTACTTTATTATGATTCATTATTTTTAGCATTATTTTAAATATTAAAATATTACCCTTTATTATTAAGCCTCAATTTAAGTCTCAACTGAAGAAAACTGAGAATAACAATACTTTACTTTCCTGGGTTTTTACTGATTAAAATTATTCATGGTTTTAAATAAAAAATAAATTCCTGTTTAAACTCTGTTAGGAATGCTTTCACCCGCAAATAAGGGAAGAACTTCTGATAGAGTCAATATAAAACAATAAAATTAAACATTAGGGGGGAGTTTTCTCACACAGAAAGAAACCAGCACTTCCCTGGTGGTCCAACAGTTAGGAATCTGCCTGTCACGGTAAGGGACACAGGTTCGATCCATGGTCCAAGAATATTCCACATACCCAAGGGCAAATAAGCCCTCGAGAGCCACATTACTGAGCCCGCTTGCCCTAGAGCCTGTGCTCCGCAACAAGAAAACCTACTGCAATGAGAAGCCCGTTGCACCACAGTGAAGAGTAGCCCTTGCTCTCTGCAACCAGAGAAAGCGCGCCTACAACAACAAAGACCTAGCACAGCAAAAAGAAAAAAAAAGAAACCAGGATATAGTTTCCTGCTGGTGTTGATTTTGTAAATTGATGACATTTGGGCTGGCATTTCTGCAATTCTCTTGAAATTTCTCTGTGCTTGCTGCTTCCATCACAAATAGTGGCTTTGATTCCTAACAGTAAATTCATATTCAAGTAAGAAAAGCTGGGGAAAGGGTTATGTCTGACACACACCAGGTTATGTTCCCTTTGAACAGGGAAGTGAAACCTTACCCAGAAACTTCCAGGAGACATTCACCTACACCAGTTGACCAGAACAGCAACATGTGGCTCACTCTGGTTCAAGGGAGGCTGGAAAGTGAGCATTCATCTAGGCATATTGCCACTCAACTCAGAGTTTGTCAGCAAGGAAGGAGAAAATGGATATTAAGTGGACAATCAATACTTTCTGCCATAGTATTAGTTAATGACTCTTCCATGTGCCAAGCTCTGCATAGAGTGCTTTATATGAGTTATTTTATTTACTCCTCACATTTCACACAATGATGTACTTATTATTACTACTAGTGTTATTTAATGGATAAGGAGATGGAGGCACAGACAGAGAAACAGTAATTTGGACCTCATCACACATTGCCTTCTCCAGGGGATCTTCCCACCCCAGGGATTAAACCCAGGTCTCCCACATTGTAGGCAGATTCTTTACTGTCTGAGCCACCAGAGAAGCCCTGACTAATACACACAACTATTAGGTGATAAAGGTGGGTGCCTAAACCAGACAAATTGACTCCAGGCCATGAAGCCAAAAAGAAAGAAATTATTCATAGGGCCTCTCCGAAATGAACTCCCAGCTTTGAGCTACTATTGTGGTTAAAATATAGCATGAGAAACCACGAGCTTTCGCCTTCCTCTGAACGTCCATCCCACGACTCTGGCACCCAATCTTTTTACCAGTACCTGTGTTGAGCACTGTGTCATGTCACATATCCCCCCCCCTCACCATCCCCGCCCTTGTGCTTCTTGAGTTAAGAGGCATATCCTACATTTCTTTAAGTCCACCTCTCCATCAACAACTTGTCCTCAACAAACCCAAAAGAATGATGCTAATCAAATAAAATCAACCAGAATTTGTTTTTAAATTCAAAAGCTCTGAGTTCTGCTTTCCTGGGCATAGTCTGTCCCTTAGCAGCCTCAAAGTGGTGTTACTGCGGGTAGAGGAATCATGGGCTGGGGATGCATGGTAGAGACAGACTTCAAATATCCCAGCTCTTCTCAAATACAGTAGCATCTTTAACTTTTCTCTGTTTCTTCTCTTCTTAGCTCCTCTCAATTTTGATTTGAGGGAATCAGAAAAGTTCTGTATTTCTTGTTAGGAACAGCATAAAAGAGTAATGTGGCATCAGTGTCTTGACCTAAGACCAATAGGTCTGGGGATGTGTATCTTTATCAAACATCAGTAATTTAAGGTCTATTTAATGAGATAAGTAAATCATAACAGCAAGCATGCACCTAGACCTAATATAAATCCAGCTGTGAGTCCACTCAAGTAGCTAAAAAAAGGAAGCAAAACCAATTTCTATGCCTCTTTCATTAGACTTTATGCATGAGAATAATTTGAGCTTGGTCAGTGTCGTGTAGTTGATGCTATTTGTTTGCTGAAAGTTCCTCGTGTTTCTGCAGAGATGCACCCAGCATTACCCTCTTTGCATGGAACCTGGTAGTTATGTCTTATCCTTACGTCTTGCCCTTCTTTCTCCACAGCTAGAGCTGCTATTCTGAAATCGCTACCTGCTGGCTCCTTACTGTCCTACCCACCATTCTCTGTCAGAGCCTGCATGCTCCCCAGTTCTGGGTAACCTTTGGTTGCAATGTAGAAGTTATGACAATTCCAGTCATGGGGTTTTTGCACGGTTGGCGAGCTTGATCAGAGGGATCAGTTGGATGCTTCTCCTGCTGTGAATAATCAGATCAGCACATCAGCCTGTGATGTCTGAAGGAGTCAGAGCCTTCTGGGTCTGCTAGGTAAGAAAGTAAAGTCATTCCTATTGTCCTTGGTGATCTCTTCATGAAAAGCCTTATCTGCCAACAACCAAAGAAGAATGGGTGAGCGACAAACTATGGCTGGAGCCCTTAAGCCTGGTGCATAGGGCTGAACAGGATGAGAAGAGTCTGAGGAGAGGGAAGGATAACTCCAATTTTACTGCCAAGCAGAATGCTTTTCAGCCTAAAGATTTTTGTTTTCAACAATCTGCCTTGGCTATTTGAATTACAGACTGTACCTTTTATCTATGGTGATCTCAGCCTCTACCTAATTGGCCATGGTTTGTCTGAGGTTTTCTTCTTAGAGGTCACGACTGCATGCCAACTTCCTTCACCAAGTAGCTGGTGCTTGAGACAAATAGTAAGATCTGACCACATTCTCCATTAGGATTAAAAGCCCACAGCTGGGATTCGTAAGGATATTTTAAACACCAAGTGCTTAACCCAGTCACACTCACATAGCCATTACATCATGGAGAATAGGAGAGGGTAGGGAGGAGAAAGAATTTCCATTTGTGTTAGGAAAACAGTATATGCACATACGAAGTTGCAATTTCAATTAGTACTGAAGCACAGTGGATATTAGAAAGCATACTTGAAAGAAAAGCCATGGTTATTTGTTTTACATAATAATGGATTCAGAAAAGTTTTCAAAACAGGAAAATTGGTTGATTCATCAAAGTTTATTTCTGGATCTTTTGATAGGCCAGTAGACTCCAAACCAACTCTAAATGTCCTACATGATTTCCAAAGAATGTCTCAATATATCAATTTTCTTCCACTTTGGAAGAAAGGAAAACAAAATAGCTGAAGTTTGCTCAGAGCCAGAGGGAAATATTATCTCTTTTTTGCAAAGTAATAGGCCAGCATCAAGTACTTTCCTTTAAATAGAAAAAAAAAATTTTTTTTTTCTTTCTCTGCACTGTAATGAAAACTGTGTTTTTCCTCACAATTGGGCAGCATTTCAACAACAAAAAAGCTTTCCACTGAGATTAAAGATCGTTCCAGACATCTAATTTCTCAGGGCACAGATATCCTGCAGCCAAAAATGAGATGAACTCTGGGATCAGGAAGAAAGCTTTCCAAAGCCCCAGTCTGTAGTTGAGTTGACTTGCCCAGCATGACATATTTGGATGATCCAATCATTTTAAAATAACAAATGCTCTCTTAAAGAGAAGGTAACCTCTAATATCATTAGAGACCCCAGTGTTGCTCTGATTGTTACACTCTTTTCTTTTCTTCTTATCTATAATCTGATAACCAGTGGGAAGCCAGGAGAACAAAGCCATCTCAGACATTGTACATCAATCAAGAAATCAGTTGTACTACAATGACAACTCAGCTGGTGGTTCTGAAGGTTTATGCCATGAGCCAGCATAAAATGTAATCATCTCAGGAGTCAGAGCATATCATGGAATAGCAAGAAGACTTGCTTTAGAGCTTGAGAATATCAGCAGGGAAATGATGGGAGCACAGATAAAAGTCTTCACCATATTAAAATGATTTTAATAAACAATTCAGGGTAAAGGAGAGCCTTATGTCCATTTTCATGAGTAGCATGACCCTGAAGGGCAGCATGCAGAAATTTAGAACAAAGAGTAGCAGACATGTTCCTTGGACATCGTTTGTAGTATAAAATCTGGCTAGCTCCACTGAACTGTGGGATGCCACTACAAAAAAAAATGCCTTCTCTTAAAACCTAAAAGGATTTTTTAAAGTATGCATATAATTTTTTCTGTCATTGACAATCCAAAAAGATCATTTCTCTATTATTGGGCTCACCCCACCAAACGAATGATGCAGCACTTGAAAGTTCAGAATGCAGCTCATCTGAGTTTACTGTTTGTCATTGATCTTCTGACATTAGCTGGCTGGCTGATGAGAGCAAAACACACTCAAGTGAGCTAGGTCCACAGTACAAAGGAAGAAAGTTGATTACTTCTCCTTACTCCTCTAAGTTCCACTTATGTAAGAAACTCTAATATCCAGCACTTTCCTCTCTGTGAAGTTGTGATATTCTTTTTTTTCCTTCAATAAAATCTAGGGATTATGATGTGTTTATCTATCTACATGTGGGTTTATTATGTCCATTTTTTGTATACTGAAAACTTTCTGAGATCTCCCTCCTAAGCACTTCTAAATCATTGCCATTGTCAAAATCAATGTCATTATTTTATTTTATTTTATTTTACCCAACACTAACTGTAAGGAAGGGACTGTGCAAAATGGTTTCTATACATTACCTCATTTAATCCTCATAATCACCTTGTGAGGAAGACAGTACAAACCCACAGGATGCAAATTAGAATTTTGGCTCAAAAACATTTATTAACTTGCCCAAGATCAAGCAGTTAGCAAGTCACAGGACTGAAGTTTTAACCTAGTCACCTGAACTCAAATTCCATCTTTTAGCTATTATTCTACACTGCTTTCTGAGACTGAACTTAAACTTCTCTTTCAACTTCAGTCCATTTCCTTGTTAAGAGTTTCACATTTCAGTGACCGCAGTCCCTCATGCAATACCCAGCAAAGAAAAAACAGTTCCCTTTTAGATTAGGGGGTTGGGGAAATCCGGTAACTCTGCAACAATCTAAAAATTACCTTATAAATAAAAAGGCTTTGAAAATCTCACCCCCACACTATGTTCCAACCACACTAAACCACTTGTTATTCTAACTGGGCTCAGCTTTACACTGGCTTTTCTGTTTGCCTCTAATTCCCTTCTTAAAATTTACAAAATGTTCAGCCTTTCCTTATTCGAACATTTAATGTTCATTCTCCACAGCGTATTTATTATCAGTGTTGCTAAGAAGATTTGCTTCCTCTGAAGTCCTCTGTCAAATGCAGGCTTCCTGCATATGTTTCTGCCCCGTGTTTGCGTTCTTTTGTCTGTCTGTTTAAATGCTGAAGCCGGTTCCCTCAGGATACTCCAAGCTCTCTGGCTCACAGCCCTTGTGAACTCACCCCTTTGCTGCAAACAGAAGAGAATGCAACAAATGAAGAATCCTTTAAAGTCCTTTTCATAGTGTGAGCTTAAAACAGTCCTCTTCCTCAGTTGAATAGAGATTTAGACACTGTCACAATTTCTACGTTAGAAGGTTTGGCTATCTAACTATTTTATGTTGCATTTCCATATCAAAAAAGCATTTTATTGACATTCATAACTCTTTCATTGAAGAGGATTTGATTTTTTTTCTGTCTTTTTGCACAGAATTATAAGAGATACTTTAGACACTGTGTGAAGCCTTGAACAGAAAAAAAATAGAATAAAATAACCAAATGTTACTGCTCTTCTACTCAGAAAGTCCTATTAACCCTTGCAAGGCTGATGTCACCTAATACCTATATAGTTAGTTAGCGCTGTGCTTCTACATTAGTGGTGAGCATTTCTGGATAGCTGTGTTTTGTAGATAACAGCACTGGCAACTGGTACAGATGAAAGAATAGAAACCAAGATTTCTGCAGTCAAGGAACTATTGCATGTAGCTCTGCTGTAGAAATTCTGACCTTAATGATGGAAGATAACACTGTTTACAAGGTTCCAAGCACTGTATTAAGTACCTTACATGTATTCTCTCCCTTAATCTCCTCAATAACCTTATAGGGTGAAATAGACATTAGCTTTTGTTCAAATTTGAGGCAATAGGCTAAACGTGCCTGTGTTATCACAACCAGTAAAGGCAGAGAGTCCAGGTCTGGAGTCTATGCTCCTGATCACTGAACTATGCTAAGATTTACTAAAGTGCTGCTGAAATGAATCTCTACTGCTTCCAGACTGGGTGGAACACAAGAGTTCATCAGAAAATGACATAATGAGAAAAGAAATAGATCATTTTCTGAAGTGTATTTATTGGTTGCATTCAGTTTATTCATTCAAAAAGCATTTATTGAAACTACTTAGTATGTACCAAGCGGTATCCTAGATGTAGATGATGTATCAGTGGCTAAAAGAAACACAAATCTCTCACATTCTTTGGAAAGGAGTCAGACAAAAATGATAAATAGATATTTTATAATGATAGTTCATAGGCATTTACATAGGTACTTTATAATGATAAAATACATAGGTGTTTTATAATGATAATTCTGAGTAAAAAACCAACCAAACAAACAAAAAACAGAAGGAAGAGGAATAGAGAATTTCAGAGTATAAGAGATCAGGGAGGAAAAACTAGAATAAAGAGACAGAAGACATGGTCAGTGACAGTGAGGTAAGAGGGGAACCAGGAGGCTGTGATGTCCAAGAAGCCAAGTGGAAAAAAATTTCCAAAAAGGAGGGGTAATCAGCCATGTCACATGATGTGGTGCCCTCAGATGTGCTGTTTGGTAACAACGGTGAGGTCAAACACCTAACTGAAGCAGGTTCAGGAGCAAAGTGAAAGTGAAACTCGCTCAGTCATGTCTGACTCTTTGTGACCCGGTGGACTTTACGGTCCATGGAATTCTCCTGGCCACAGTCCTGGAGTGGGTAGGCTTTCCCTTCTCCAGGGGATCTTCCCAACCCCGGGATTGAACCCTGGTCTCCTGCATTGCAGGTGGATTCTTTACCAGCTGAGCCTCCTGGGAAGCCCAAGTGAGGCAGACGAATTGCAGGCAGGCTGTTTGCTAAAGACTGCTATAATAAAACACCAGAGACTGAACTTCCTCGGTGGCTCAGTGGTAAAACTCTGCCTGCCAGTGTAGGAGATCCGAGTTAGATCCCTGGTCCAGGAAGATCCCACAACGCTGCAGAGCAACTAAGTCCATGAGCCACAACCTAGAGCCCAGGAGCTACAACTACGGAAGCCCAGGCACCCTAAAGCCCATGCTCTGCAACAAGTGAAGCCACTGCAGTGAGAATCCCATGCACCACAACTAGAGAGCAGCCCCCACTCATTGCAACTAGAGAAAGCTCATGCATAGCAGTGAAGATCCAGCACAGTTCAGTTCAGTTCCGTTGCTCAGTCATGTCTGACTCTTTGTGACCCCATGGACTGCAGCACACCAGGCCTTCCTGTCCATCACCAACTCCCAGAGTTTACTCAAACTCATGTCCATTGAGTAGGTGATGCCATCCAACCATCTTGTCCTCTGTCGTCCCCTTCTCCTCCTGTCTTCAACCTTTTCCAGCATCAGGGTCTTTTCAAATGAGTCAGTTTCTTCGCCTCAGGTGGCCAAAGTATTGGAGTTTCAGGTTCAGCATCAGCAGAATCATAAGTAAATGATATATATATATATTTTTTTACTTATATAAATATGTATATATATACTTTATATATATAAACCACTAAAGACTGCATGGCTTAAATAACAGAAACTTATTTTCTCAGAGTTCTGGAGGCTGGAAGCCCAAGATCAAGTTATTGGCAGGTCTGCCTTCTGAGTCCTCTCTGACTTGTCGATGGCTGCCTTTTCACTGTATTCCACACCGTCTTTCCTCTGTGTGTACCCAATTTTTCTCTTTTTATAAGGACATCAGTCAAATTGGATTAGGGCCCACCCTAATGGACTTATTTCAACACAATCATTTCTTTAGAGGTCCTATCTTTAAATATAGTCACCTCTGAAATACTGGGGATTAAGGCTTCAACACAGGATTTTTGTGAGGACACAGTTTAGTCCATAACACAGCAGATATAAGTAACTCTTCTGAGGAGATATGCTGTCCAAAGGTATAGAAAACTGAGATTATTTTTTAATCTTCTAGCTCTTTGCAGTGACAGGATGAACATAGAGACTGTCATACTGACTGAAGTATGTCAAACAGAGAAAGGCAAATATATGATATTGCTTATATATATAGAATCTTTTTAAGATGGTACAAATGAACTTATTTACAAAACAGAAGTAGAGTCACAGATGTAGAAAGCAAATTTAGGGTTATCAAGGTGGGAGTCAGGGGAGGGATGAATTAGGATATTGGGATTGACATAAACCCACTCTAGTATTCTTGCCTGGAGAACTCCATTGATAGAGGAGCCTGGTGGGCTACAGTCCATGGGATCGCAAAGAGTTGGACATGACTGAGTGACTAACACTGTATACACACTAATATATATATATATATGTATATACATATATATATATATATATATATGTATATGTATATATATGTAAAATAGGTAACTAATAGGGACCATCTGTACAGCACAGGGAACTCTACTCACTACTCTCTAATGACCTATATGGGAAAAGAATCTAAAACTGAGTGGATATATGTATAACTGATTCACTTTTATAGCAGAAACATTGTAAATCAACTACACTCCCATAAAATTAATTAAAAATGAGTACATAAAACATTCATGTGCATAAGACAAGATATTCTGGAAATATGGAACAAAAAGTTGGGATGGTAATTGGGTTCAGTCAAAAATTATGCTTTCTGTTGTCTTCTCATGGCAGAAATGACTCTATGATGTTGCATGTTATTGCAATAGAGCTGCTTGGAGGAACAGTTACTCAATATTGTAAAATAGGAAATTATACAGAACACAATTGTATCTTATGTGTAGTTTATTTTGTGTTCAGTTCAGTTCAGTCACTCAGTTGTGTTCGACTCTTTGCGACCCCATGAATCGCAGCACGCCAGGCCTCCCTGTCCATCACCAACTCCCAGAGTTTACTCAAACTCATGTCCATTGAGTCGGTGATGCCATCCAGCCATCTCATCCTCTGTCGACCCCTTCTCCACCTGCCCCCAACCCCTCCCAGCATCAGGGTCTTTTCCAATGAGTCAACTCTTCGCATGAGGTGGCCAAAGTATTGGAGTTTCAGCTTCAGCATCAGTCCTTCCAATGAACACCCAGGACTGATCTCCTTTAGGATGGACTGGTTGGATCTCCTTGCAGTCCAAGGGACTCTCAAGAGTCTTCTCCAACACCACAGTTCAAAAGCATCAATTTTTCGGCGCTCAGCTTTCTTCACAGTCCAACTCTCACATCCATACATGACCACTGAAAAAACCATAGCCTTGACTAGATGGACCTTTGTTGGCAAAGTAATGTTTCTGTTTTTTAATATGCTATCTAGGTTGGTCATAACTTTCCTTCCAAGGAGTAAGCGTCTTTTAATTTCATGGCTGCAGTCACCATCTGCAGTGATTTTGGAGCCCAAAAAGTAAAGTCTGACACTGTGTACTCCTGCTTAAATTAAACCTTTAAGAACTGTACTTCGAATATATATTTTCATTCCACTTTCAAGGCATGTCAATAGATGGTTAAGGATAGAAGTATGAATTCACAAAAATTTGGAAAATAAATTTATTTACTAAAATACTTATTGTACTGTTCATGGGGTTCTCAAGGTAAAAATACTGAAGTGGGTTGCCATTCCCTTCTACAGTGGACCACATTTTGTCAGAACTCTCCACCATGACCCGTTTGTTTTGGGTATGGCTCATAGTTTAAGGTATGGCTCATAGTTTCATTGAGTAAGACAAGGCTGTGATCCATGTGATCAGTTTGGTTAGTTTTCTGTGATTATGGTTTTTATTCTGTCTGGCCTCTGATGAATAAAGATAAGAGGTCTGTGGGAACTTCCTGACAGGAAGTACTGGCTGTGGCGCAAACTGGATCTTGCTCTGATGGAAGGGGCTATCAGTAAATCTTTAATCCAATTTTCTGCTGATGGGTGGGGCTGTGTTCCCTCCCTGTAGTTTGGCCTAAGACCAAACTATGGTAGGTGTAATAGGGGCCTCCTTCAAAAGGACTGATGCCAGCATGCCACGGCTCCCAGGACTGTTGTATTCATGCCTCTGACCCCGTGGCAGGCCACTGTCAACCCACACATCCACCAGAGACTCCTGGACATTCACAGGCAAGTCTGGATCAGTCTCTTGTGGGGTCACTGCTCCTTTCTCCTGGGTCCTGAGGCTCACAAGGTTTTGTTTGTGCCCTCCAAGAAGTCTGTTTCCTGGTACTGTGGAAGTTCTGTAATCAAATTCCACTGGCTTTCAAAGTCAAATTCCCTGGGGGTTCTCAGTCCCTCTGCCAGATCCCTAGGTTCAGAAATCTGTGTGGGCCCTAGAAGTTTTGCAATGGTGTGAGAACTTCTTTGGTATAATTGTTCTCCAATTTGTGGGTCATCTGCTTGGGAGCTCTGTGATGGGGCTAATGCCAACCTCCTCCAAGAGGATTTATGCCACATGCCACACCTCCCAGGTCTTCTGCAGCCAGACCCCCTGTCCCTGCGGCAGGTCACTACTGACCTGTGCCTCTGCAGGAAACACTAGACACTCAAAGGCAAGTCTGGCTCAGTCTCTTATGGGGTCCCTGGGTCCTGGTGTGCACAAGGTTTTGTCTGTGCCCTTGGAGAATCTCTAGTGGGTATAGGGTTGATTCTAGGTGTGATTTCACCCTTCCTAACATCTTGTAGGGGCTTCTCCTTTGCCCTTGGATGCGGTATATCTTTTTTTGGTGGGATCCAACATTGTGCTGTCAATGGTTGTTCAGCAGCTAATTGCAAATTTTGGAATTCTCACAGGAAAAGATGAGTGCATGTCCTTCTATTCCACCACCTTGACAAGAACCATAAAGATGGCTGAGAACTGAAGAGTTGGTGCTTTTGAACTGTGGTGTTGGAGAAGATTCTTGAGAGTCTCTTGGACTGCTAGGAGATCAAACCACAAACCAGTCAATCCTAAAGGAAATCAGTCCTGAATATTGACTGGAAGGGCTGATACTAAAGCTCCAATACTTTGGCCACCTGATGCAAAGAGCTGACTCACTAGAAAAGACCCTGATGCTGGGAAAGATTGAAGGCAGGAGGAGAAGGGGACAACAGAGGATGAGATGGTTGGATGGTATCACTGACTCAACGGATATGAGTTTGAGCAAGCTCTGGGAGATGGTGAAGGACAGGAAAACCTGATATGCTGCAGTCCATGGGGTCACAAGAAGTTGGACACGACTGAGCAACAAAGGGACTTCTCAACCTTTTCAGTAAGTAAAACACCTTTCAGTTTTAAAGGAGGGGACAGATTACACAGCATTTCTGTGTATATATGATTACAATTTTCATACATCATATAATGTTCTGGTGTCCATAGCACACCATTTGGTAAAGGCTTGTCTGTTTTAATAATAATAATAATAGCTATTATATATTGATGGTCTACTGTGGGTAAAGCCAATGCGTCTCAATCCCATTGGGAAGTCATTTCCAACTAGTCAATTGCTATTGTCCTTACTGTTGCTGTTGTTTTTATCACTTCAGACATACTAAACCAAAATCTCAATGTGGAACCCTGATTGTGATGAACAGCTAAAGTTGAGGAGCATCATGCTAAGTACTTCCTAAGCATTATTTCATTTGTTTCAACTGCTTTAAAGCATAGGTTCTATTAGTATCAGTTCAGTTCAGTTCAGTCACTCAGTTGTGTCCGACTCTTTGCAATTCCATGAATCGCAGCACGCCAGGCCTCCCTGTCCATCACCAACTCCCGGGGTTTACTCAAACTTATGTCCATCGAGTTGGCGATGCCATCCAGCCATCTGATCCTCTGTCGTCTCCTTCTCCTCCTGCCCCCAATCCCTCCCAGCATCAGGGTCTTCTCCAATGAGTCAACTCTTCACATGAGGTGGCCAAAGTATTGGAGTTTCAGCTTCAGCATCAGTCCTTCCAATGAACACCCAGGACTGATCTCCTTTAAGATGGACTGGTTGGATCTCCTTGCAGTTCAAGGGACTCTCAAGAGTCTTCTCCAACACCACAGTTCAAAAGCATCAATTTTTCGGCGCTCAGCTTTCTTCACAGTCCAACTCTCACATCCATACATGACCACTGAAAAAACCATAGCCTTGACTAGATGGACCTTTGTTGGCAAAGTAATGTTTCTGTTTGTTAATATGCTATCTAGGTTTGTTATAACTTTCCTTCCAAGGAGTAAGCACCTTTTAATTTCGTGGCTGCAATCACCATCTGCAGTGATTTTGGAGCCCCAAAAATAAAGTCTGACACTGTTTCCACTGTTTCCCCATAGTATAGTTCAGTACATTAACAATAGTATATGTTTGGCCTTAGGACTACTATTCTCATGTCCCTCATTTAGGGCAGAAATTTCTCATTATTTGTCCTGTTTTTTCATACTGTACCTTGACTTTGCTTTACAAACCTTCTTTTCATAGTACTTCAGGCAGCACAATCAACCTGAATTAGCCTAATAAGATGGATTTATTTGCTATTTCTGTTAAGTATATAATGTTTTATTGGGGAGACCCTATCTATTAAAGTCAAAATTCTGTTGCTTAGAGTAGGTAAAATCAGTAAACAGTCATCATATCACTTTTTAGAATATTGTTGCTTTAAATTGTTTCTCTCCTATAAACATTTCACAAATACCTTGGTAAAGGGAAATTTGTTCAGATTATTTTTCTGCTAACACATAGTTGAAATTACCTTAAAAAGAAATTTTGAATGGTATGGGGAAAGTGGGAGCATAATGGACTATTATGAGGATTGAACATAATGGACAGCTGAGGATTGAACAGTTAAAATACAGGTGAAGAAAAGGTAGCACCAGAATGAGAAAAAGTAAAGAATGGAAAGAGAGAAGGAAACCAAAACAAATTTGCAAATTTTGAAAATTTGCTGAGGATTCAAATAACTCTAATCTTGTTATTGGAGTTAGACTGCTTTAAAATATGCTTTAAAAATATTATCTCATATGTTAAGATTTACTATTAGCAGACTGAAGGGTCAACTTCTATTTTCCATACCAACTGCCTTATTTGCATAGAAAAATACAAGAAAAAGTTCAGGACTAATTCTCTCATTGTGTATATTCTATTTTGAATCCAAATTACTAATGCTCTCCTTCTTTTTAAAAAACAAATTGCAGGAGACTTCAGAAATCAATTCATGGATTTCTCACGTTGAATTGGAGAGTTAACTTCCTGGGAGAAACCTTAAATGTCTTAAGACTCCAGAGCACTTGAAGTCTCTTCTTTTTTTCTGAACTTTTCACTTCAATTGGCATTTTGAGCTTGAAAAACTCAAATAGCCAGTAGAGGGAAAGTATCTATGAATAAATGAAAAACTTGATCTTAGATCAAGAAATAGATGAAAGACCCAAGCTATAAAGCTAGAATGGGTTGCAAAGAGAAGGCATGCATTTAAGATTAGATCACATCGTGACAATGAAAGAAGTCAATAAGAAATCCCCAAGGTAGCTAAAAATAACAGTCCCAAGCAAATAAAGAAAGCCAAGGAGCCTAAGTTAACAATAAAGATATAATTGATGCTCTATTTAAGTACTGTGCCAAGGAGAGGTTTTGCCAGATGGTCATCAGTATCAGAGTTATTAAAGGAGTACATCAGTTAATAGGATAAACAAAGACTATGCTGCAGATCATACTGTAAAAATCAAAACCCCATGAAATGTATCCTCTTTAAAAAAAAAGCATCAACCTGCTAAATGAATAAGAGCTTGACCACCTTCATCCTTTGTTTTAGCTTATATTGTCTTTTATAATACAACAGAATGGGCAGATGATCTTTAATGGGCAAATTGTTAGGGGAAACACTGAAATCACCCACTCTGGCCAGGCACCATAGTAACCATTTGCACAACTTACTTTATGACTGGAGGTCCCGGTAAGGAATATGGAACTAACAAGACACCATCAAACAGAAGGATTTGGAAAAGGTCAAAAGGAGACAGGAGATGCCAGTCCATAGGTCCTACCAATCTCTCAGAATCCTCACTGAAATTCATCTTGGCTGAGCAGTGTGTGCTACCAGGAAGGACCCCGAGTCAGAATGACTGGTCAGAGACCAACCTAAGAACAAATCCTATCCCCATAAAACCCAAGGCTGTGAGCCAAGGCAGAGCAGTTCTCCTGGTTTCCCTTGCCCTCCTGCTCTCTGCCTAGGTGGGCACTCCCTTCCCAATAAAGTCTCTGGCTTTGCCACCATGTATATCTCTTTGGACAACTCATTTCTGAGTCCTAGACAAGAGCCCAGTCTCAGGTCCTGGAAGGGGTCCTCCTTCCTGCAACAATATGAGCTACTTTTCTAGCAATGAAACTGTCCTCTTTCTTCCAGACTGAAATCAAGAGACTTGATGGTTTTGCTATATTTAATCAGATTGTTGTTTCATGGTGTCAATAACCAATGGTGTCAATAAGAAGCAACTGATAACAGGTCAGGGCCAAGCAAAACAATGGGCATGGGGTTGAGCTACGTTTTTAACCTGAGATGTTTAGGTCCTATTTCAGCACTTTTCTCATCTTGTAAAACTATTTGTGTACAATGCTGGCAGGGTACAAATCATGATAAATCTTTTTCTATTAAATACTCTTAGGGTTTCGGGAGTTCATGTTTTCTCAGGTGGAAATAGCTTCACTGCTGTCCCCTTCCCTCTCAACCCCTACATTGAATGCAGCATCCTGACACCCTAGCGTTTAACTCTTACGAAAGATGAATTTTATCAGTATCTCCCTCAGTCAGCAAAAATTCTTAGGCTATGGAACCAGAGAAAGGTACAGCTTTTACAAATGCCTGTCACCATATTTAGCACAAAGGGAGAGTTTTCTTATATAATACTTGTACATTTCTCAGTCTCTGATATATGTATATTAGGTGTGAGAGGTTTGCAGCTAAAGACTGCTAACTATCATTCTTGGTGATCATTTGCATTTATATAGCATATTTCATAGGAAAAATCAAATCATTAAAGTTGTTATACTAATGAATGCAAGGCAGCAATTGTCATTACTTCCATGTCTGTGGTGAGAGAGTGAGGGTCTCTGAGGAGCCAAAAAAGGAGGCTCCCAGGGCCTCCCCAAGACTGAAATGGTTCCCATGGAGCTTATAGACCTTGAGAGAAGTCCTCCAACACTTTGGTGAGGCCATTTCTGATCCTCATAAAATGAAAATTATTTTCCAGAATTGTTTGGAGGCTCTGATTTTCAATTTTTTTCAGACAAATCCTGTGTTGTAGCCAGTGTCTGAAGGAATAGAGCAGTCCTTGTAAATGTTTCTCTTCAAATTCTATCAGAGAGGTGGTGCTCTGGGACTAAGGAACTGGGCATTTTTGATCCATCATGCCTATCAAATTGCAAATCTTTGAAAGATCTTAAAATCATAGTCAAGGCAGATGAAACATGACATTAAGGTCATCTGCCTTGGCCCTCCCTAAAATTCCTTTATGGTAGCCTACAAAGAGGATCAGTGAATGCCAGCTCTGTGGCCAAATCACCGCTGATTCATGAGAGAAATTTCTGATCAATGAGGCAAAGTCTCTCACTTATTCAGCCTCATTTACATAATGCTCTGCCAGCTCCACACCTTAAGAATACTGTGACAAATAGGAACACAGACCCTGGCCTCAGGCAGGTTTACGCCATCCCTCCCCCCCATCTCTGCCATGCTCTTGGGACTCCAACGCACGTTGAAGCAGAACAAATCTTCCTTCCCTGAGAAACATTTCTGAGATCCCACAAAATTGTATTAGACCATCTTTTACTTCTGGTGAATACAGTTCAAGCATTTCAACAAAATATTCCCTTGAAAGAAAGAACCATTTTGTCTGCAACTGAAACTTCTAAATCTGTAGGACTGTCTCAGCTCAGTCTTTATTTACTTACCATAAACTGTCTTTGAATTTGGTGATCACTGTCTGGGTTTACAAATACTGTGCAGCACAATGCTCCTTTTCTAGGTTCTTAGTAGGAAAAACACTTGTTTACTTTTTTTCCACTGCCCCAGTCTAGTTCCACAAGCTGACAGACACATAAACACATTTGCTGAAAACCTTGTAAGTGCCTCCTCCTCAAGTGTTTCAGGAGACAATTTCATGGGCTCTCTCTATGCTTCTATTAAAAGATAAACTAAGGTATATTAAAATTTTAAGAGTGTATTTGAGCACTGGAGTGGTTAGGAGCACTCCACCAACCAGGAATAAGTGACAAAAGAAGACACAGAAGCAAAGTGAGGAAAGTAATTGGGTAATATTTCTTTATTTGGTAAAATCTAGTTGGCTGTTTGGGATTGGTTGTCCTTAGGTTTTAGTTTCTTAACCTTGAGGCATTTGCAGGCAGAGGCTTTGGTTTACTTACTAGGCTGTTGAGATAATAGAACCACCTTAGTCTGATGGCCTCCTTGCTTAATTAACTTAACACTTCTGTTACAAAGACAAGACCCCAAATTTTATAAGTGGACAATTAATAAGTACTGAAGTATGTTTTCAAATTTAGGTTATTAGTTCATTTGACCAATGAGAAAATTGTGCATTTCTCAAGGTCAAAAATGTTTTAAGCAGAGTGATTTCTAATCAAAGCCTCAAATTCACTAATAGCAAAGAAAATGAAAACCTTTATATTTTCAGGCGATTGACTTTTTGATTTTTGTCAGAATATTGTATCTCAAAAACTAGATGTCAGAGTTGGAGTCAGATAATACACACACCAACAGCATGTTTACCCTGTACTCTCCCGGGCATTATTTGGAGGCTCAATGGTATTTCCAAAGCAATCAAGAACAATTCAGTGATTTTTGTTCTGGTCACATGCTACTTCTCTACCAATCACATTAAAATGATGGACACATTCTTATTTCCCCAGGGCCGTTTTTTGTTTGTTTGTTTATTTTTCCTAAAGGACTATATAGAGCTATCAGAACTAAAGATGATATGAAGAGGCCATAAAGAGGGAGAAAGTCTGACTATTTGGGGTGGAGCGGATAGAATCTCCAGGACTCAGGATTTGGTCTTCAAGTTCAGACAATTTTATTAATTTTTTTTTTTTTTTTTTTTGGCCTATTTCAGAGTTGATCAGGGTCTCATGACTGATCTATTAGATATTTCACAACACGCCAATAGGTAAGTTAAATTCCTCAATACTAATTTCAAAAGGAAATATAATTTTGAAGACTAGACTATTAATGTCTAAAAATTTAGGGCACCAATTGCTGTGTCAGTGTGCATAAGAAATTAAATCATTGGTCAAACTCTGTGGTATCAGCATGTGTGGTACAATGAGAACAAAATAAAACAGAGGTAATGGATATGACATTGGGGTTAGAAGTCAGAGGTTTAAATTCAGCTGTAGCAGTTGCTAGCTGTGAAACTAATTGCTTTGTGCCTCAGTTTTTTATTTGCAAAATGGGTGTAGCAACTGTACCTAATTTACATTCTGTGAGGAGCAAATGAATACAGAATACAGCTCTAAGTCAGCACTGAGTACATGAAATCAGAGTAAAAAGGTTTGCATAGTGTAAAAAGCATATTTCATCTAGACCCCCAAAGTCTGATGCATTCTCTGTGATGCTGCAGAATGGACCACTCTGGTGCCAGATAACTGTAGTTTACCAGAGAGTATATTCATCTCCTTTGGGTAGCTTTAGCCATTTTCCCAAATTCTTTCCCTTTCTCATCACACCCACTAGCAAACTTTTCATCTCTCTAGGCCTCATCTTTTCTATCAGACCTCCCCCTACCCTTGTCTTCATGACTGGTTTGAGACGTCGCCATATTGGGCCCTCTGTCTTCATGGCTCAGAGGGTAAAATCTGCCTGCAATGCAGGAGACAGGATTCAATCTCTGGGTTGGAAAGATCCCCTGAATAAGGGAATGGCAGCCCACTTCAATATTCTTGTTTGGAGAATTCCATGGACAAAGGAGCCTGGTGGGCTATAGTTCACAGGGTCACAAAGAGTCAGACACAGCTGAGTGACTAACACATACACAAGTTCTCTCCAATGTGTATTTTCAAAGCATCACTTAGAGTGAAATTTTTCTAGAGATGAACAGTCTTATTAATGGATGATTTGTACTAGTTTCAATTAGACCTATCTTTAAATAATCACTCAGAAATTAGTCTCAGAGCACATAGGTGTGTAAAACCTTCTATTGCTTACTAGAACTAGAACACTAATTTCACGTGGCCATTGAGTATTAGTTTTGATTGAAATGTTTTGTAAGTGTAAAACAGACACCAGATTGCAAAGACTTTAATATGAGGAAAAAATTTAAAATCTCTCATGAATAAATTTTTATAAAGATTACATGTTGAAATGATAGTATTATTGAAATACTGGGTTAAAATAGACATTTAAAAAATTAAGTTCACATATTTCTTTTTTAATATGGCTATTAGAAAATTTATACTACATATGTGGCTGGCATTATATTTATATTGGACAGTACTGTTATTACAGTGCTGAGTGAGCTTCCACAATGAAACTTATTTTCATTTAATAGAACTTTTCTATATCAAATATTTAATGTGTACACTAGAGCCCAGCAATTTCACCTTTAGGGATTATCCTGATATAATCAGAGGTATGTACAATGATGTTCATCACAACAACATTTTGCAAACTAAAATATTCATCCACAGGGAATTACTTGAGTAAATTAAGATTCATCTGCTCTGAAGCATGCCTTCTAACACTTTAAAGTAATCATATCAATTTCTATTTTGGGGAGTGGGCAATTGTTGGTTTCAACTTCTAAGTCTTTATTTCTCTCTCTTTAAAAAACAAAACAAAACCTAATTTTCTCTGGAAAATCACCCTTGTACACATTCTTGGTCTTTAGTACTGGGGTTAGGTCTATTCCTTGTATGCAGAAACCATGTAGTCCAAGCTGGACTAATTTGTGTTTCACTCTCTTAGACTCAATATATGATTCAGGACTGGTCATCATACTTTCAAGAGCTGCACTTGAAGGTGAGCACCCTACACAAGCCTGTTGATACTTGCCACCAGTTGTTGTCCCCTTTCCCATAAACAGAGCAATGAAGCCCATGCCTCATGAAGCTGTAGGAACAGAAAATTTTTCCTTTCTTCCCATCTAGTTTCTTTGGTCAGCCTAATAAAACAGATTAACGTAAGAAAACAATTTTAATTTCACAGACACAGGAATCCCATAAAAGCATGAGACTCCAAGAAGTGACCAAACCAGGAAGCTTTAAGATCTTTTAGATAAAGAAACAATTAATGTGTGAAGAACTGAAATTAAATAAAGAGCTTTGGGTTTAGGATAGTAAAGTAGTGAAGTAACAAGATTTGTTTATATGGCCATCCTGCTCCTAAATTCCCTATCTCTGGTAATAAGCATATCTCTTTACCTTCTGGTACAGGAAAGGTACCTATCACACAGAAGATTTATTTCCTGTGATTTACGTATCTCCTGTCAAAAGAGAATCAGAATGTTCTTGCACCAACTGTTTCTCAAGTAAATTTAGCTCAAAATAATCAATATGTTAAATGACATCTTTTTGGGTAACATATTCTCCCCTTCAGTATCAACAGACTGAGGTGACTTCAGCGTGTTTTAGAGCAAATAAAATAGAATAATGGCAATCAAAGTAGGTCTTTCTAAGAAGATGACATTTAACTGAGATTGAATGGAAAGGAAGCAGGTACATGAAGACTAGGAAGGATAGGGACCATCATCATCCATAAAGTTTCTAAGGCAGGAAATGCCCAGATATGTCTGGGTATCAAAAAAAATCTACTGGGGACAGGAAACAGGAAGAATATGAAAAGTAGAATTCATAAAGACAGATTACATCCAGATCATGTAAGAGCTTACAGACCAGGACAACATTCTATTTGTAGTGCAAAGGTTTTAAGCAGAGGGGTAATGTGCACAAAATATAAATAAAGGTAGTCTGTTTTTCCCTCTTATGGTAACTTTTTCTCAGTTAAGTATCTTAAAAGCTCATTATAAGAGAAAAAAGATATATTCACAAATATCATTCAGAATAAATGTATTTATAAAATCTCTAGCATGTTATAATTCCCATCATTAACTTTTAAAACGTAATGATTATGCCAATGACTGCTAAGTGCAGTATTGCATAAGGCAGATATACATCATTCTTCATGCTTAGCTGTCATTCAACCTGAACAGAGTTCTGGAGACAGAGACCATAGAAACAAGAGGAGTTAGAAATATTCTCAAAAGGTGAGTAAATATTCCAGAGAAGAAACCACCAAGACAACCATGCAAATCAGGAGAGTCCCAGAGGGTCTGTTGTTGAAAGAAATCAAGCCAGGTCTAAAAGAAAACTGGCAATGATATAAATCTTTAAATGCCACTTCACATTCAGTATTGATTTATTTGCTCCTGGATTTTAACTAATGTGCCATTCCTAAAGACACATCTGTAGGAGATCAATAAAATGTGTTTTTTTTTTTTCTTTCAAGCAGATGTGTGAATGTCATTTACCTTTTCTAACAACTAATAAATCATAGTTTACTAAACCAATCTACTTAGGCTTAAGTGACATATTGAAATTAAAATGAGCCTATCCTTGGGCCAGCTTTGTGAAAAATTGTGTTTCTTTTGAGTAAGTAATTTAGCATCAGGTTTCTAACTGAACACTTTCTATTATCTTAGAGGATGGTCTTTTAAAAAACTTTCTTCAGTAGCATTGTCCCTATCACTCACCCCCAAACTCACCCCAGGCAAAGCTTACTTGTTTTTTAATCATTTTCAAGTGAAAATGACTAAGTGGAAGTGCTAAACATACCTGTGATTATATATATATGTATATTTAGTGGAATTTAAGTTTTTCACTTAAACATATACTGAGTTACCTATTTTATTCCATGCAAAGTGATAATTAGAAGAAACAATGATAAACACAAGATCTCTATCCAAGGATCTTAGATGATCACGAGTACTATGGGATAAGAGATACAATGGATATATAGATGATGAATTACAGATGCGGACAAAGGATATACGGGGAAAGTGTATGTGGTGGTTCTTCCTAGGAAAGATGACACGTGACTAATTCTTGAAACAGGTGATAAGAGTAGAGAAGGAAGGATCAGAGGGTATTCCAGGGAGAGGTGAGTTAAAACATGAAGTGTACAAGACTATATCACTAATCTGATTGTGTAACTTCAGGCATAAAGCAATAAAAGGAATGAGAAGGACAAAAATGTGGGTGTTTCTCAGCCTCTGAAACCATGTGAATAAAGTAAATAAGCTGACTCTGAAAATATTAGACATGGATAAAAACAAATACAATCAAAAGTTTAGGAAGGTTAATAAACTTCCCACTCTATTTCTAATATATTTCAACATTTATTTTTAGAATCTTACTTTTTAGTGTAGTCTTCCAGTTGAAAGTATATTATTATCTGTTTTATTACAGTAATATTTTGAAACAGCTTTACATTAATACAAGTACATATCCATAAAATAACAAGAAAAGTGAAATAATGTGGGGGAATAATTCTTGAGAAATATTTATGCAGTAAACGCATGCTGTATAGGTTTGTGGTGGCCCTGGGTAGGGTTGCCGGGAGAAATATCAATAACCTCAGATGCAGATGACACCACCCTCATGGCAGAAAGTGAAGAAGAACTAAAGAGCCTCTTGATGACTGTGAAAGAGGAGAGTGAAAAAGTTGGCTTAAAGCTCAACATTCAGAAAACTAAGATCATGGCATCCAGTCCCATCACTTCATGGCAAATAGATGGAGAAACAGTGGAAACAGTGGCTGACTTTATTTTTCTGGGCTCCCAAATCACAGCAGATGGTGATTGCAGCCATGAAATTAAAAGACTCTTACTCCTTGAAAGGAAAATTGTGACCAACCTAGACAGCATATTAAAATGCAGAGACATCACTTTGTCAACAAAGGTCCGTCTAGTCAAGGCTATGGTTTTTCCAGGGGTCATGTATGGATGTGAGAGTTGGACTATAAAGAAAGCTGAGCATCTAAGAATTTATGCTTTTGAACTGTGGTGTTGGAGAAGACTCTTGAGAGTCCCTTGGACTGCAAGGAGATCCAACTAGTCCATCCTAAAGGAAATCAGTCCTGGGTTCATTGGAAGGACTGATGCTGAAGCTGAAAGTCTAATACTTTGGCCACCTGATGCGAAGAGCTGACTCATTTGAAACGACCCTGATGCTGGGAAAGATTGAGGGCAGGAGGAAAAGGGGGCAACAGAGGATAAGGTGGTTGTATGGTATCACCGACTCAATGGACATGTGTTTGAGTGGACTTCGGGAGTTGCTGATGGACAGGGAGGCCTGGCGTGCTGTGGTTCATAGAGTCGCAAGGAGTCAGGAATGACTGAGTGACTGAACTGAACTGAACTGGTTGCTCATACATGTCTTTAAGAGAATTTTCTGTGAAAAGCATAGTTGACAGATGTTGTTGTTGTTTAGTTGCTCAGTCATGTTGAAGAAGGAATTCATAGGGCCAGGACTCCATCTCAGGCCTATCTGTGCTGATCATGCTCTGCTGCCTCTCCAGTGGACTCTGAACTCTCTGCTTAGTGCCTGTGGGAATGACAATGGAAGGAGAAGACCCCCTCCGGACAGGGGAATCTTGAAGATCACATCCAGGGTACTCATTGCCTAAGAGGAAACATACCGTAATCACCCCTGACTCCGGACAGGTCATAAACTTTTTCCATATCTATCAGGATGTAATCACAGGCTTATCGATTATTAACTGGTTGGAATGTGACCACAAGCTTATTGATTATTAACTGTTTGGAATGTAACTGCGGGCTTATTGATTATTGACTGTTTGAACACATAACACGTGAATGATGGGGTTATTGTAGTTGTATTTACCCTACCTTTGTTTATGTAAGTCTCAAGGGAATTGGGGTGGTGGGTTTGGACACGTACACATGGGGTATAAAAGATTTTCGCAAATGCTGGTCAGGGTCCTTGGCTAAGAGGAGACTCTGCCTTGGGCCCGCCAGTGTAATAAACTGCACTCCACTATCTGTATTGTCCTTCTGAGTGAGTTTGTTTCCCGGAAAGCGTGGCTATAACAATGTCTGACTCTTTGTGGGCCCATGGACTACAGCCCACCAGGCTCCTTTGTCCATGGGATTTTCCAGTCAAGAATACTGGAATGGGTTGCCACTCTGTTCTCCAGCAGATCTTCCCAACCCACATCTCCCGCATTGGCAGGCAGAATTGCACCTGCATCTCCTGCATTGGCAGGTGGATTCTTTATGGCTGAGCCACCTATATTATTCCATGCAGGGAAGTTCCAGTTGACAGACAGCTTCCAGCTACCACATTTTTGAATGTGCTACACTTTTCCCTCCAAGCCCACATGCCCTGAGTTGCTCAAAGTTAATGACTGAATTTGGAGGGGATATAAGAGGGGAAGCATTTCTGCAAATATGACTTTCTTCTGATAAGTAACCTTTATTCTGTGCTTCCCCTTGCCTGAGCTGAGACTTCCTCAGAACTTCATTGCAGCCTGAGACTCTTACTAGTCAAGCCTCCTTTCTTCCCTCCCCCCTTTTCCAGGGCTCGGACCAGCATCAAGGTCCAAAGAACCTCCCTGCCTGCTCCTTTCCCTCCTCTTTATCTTTATAGCATTGCTCCTAATAAATCTCTTGCATGGTTAATTCTATTTTTCCCTCTGCTTTTTGGAGGGCCCTAACTGTAGTATTTTTGATTTATGATATATTCAACTTATGATAGATTTATTGGGATATAACCCTACTGTTAATTTGAGGAAGATCTGTACTTCATTAAGTACATTCTTAAGTGAAATTAGCATTTTTAAAGAAGATTATAAGTGTGACGGTGAAAAGCTACTAGGATAGCTGGTTGCCATGGCTATAAGAGCAAGTTTACCTCTCAAAATCTCTCTTAAGCTAGTAATTGCCTAATAGATCATTATTTTGAAATTCTATAACTTGCTTTGCTTTTTTCATTTTTACAAAATATTTTACTTCATCCTATAATTTCAAAATAATGATTTCTAGATGATAATAAGGTTAATAAGATTACTAAAGGTGATAACTGGTGATAGCAAGGTAATGTCACTGAGAACAAACTGAATTAATCCCTGAAAGAGTATATATTTATACCCTAAGTCTACTACCTTAGAAAATCCAAAATACATAAAGTACACATCTTATTAGATATCAAAAAGAGAATGTTATCAAACTTCAAGTAGCTTCTGAAAGATTCCACTGCACATTCATAAAGAGAATAAGAGTGAAAAGGGTGAATAACATTTTAGCTTTATTATGAAAACAGTTTTAATTGCACTTAAATCCTTCCTTAAAGGGTCTCGGGCACTTCCAGAAACACTGGGTCAAACTTTAAGTATCTCTGGCTAATATCCTTTCTGGAAAGAATATGTAAGTTATAAAATACAGTATTATGATGTACTAAAATAGATTTCCTGGCCCTAGTTTTTCTCTTTTTCCATGGTTAAAAATCCAGGGCTCTTCAAATCCACACTAAAACTGAAAGATCCCTTTTGGTCCACCACAAAGAACTCTGCAATACAAACTTCATTCAGTGCAAAAGCCAGCTGAGGTGAAATCCCCAGAGGCCACAACAGAGACCCAGGAGTAAGCGCCACACAGTCTTCAACCACAGTAGTCTTCAAACAGCTTGATCAGGCCACCTCCTAGAGTCCCTTCATCTATCATTTTATGCCTCCCGCTATTCCTTTTTTGAGATTTTGTTTTTGTGTAATGTGGCTGGGCGTTCTGGCCTCAATTTTCTTGTCACACGGTGAAGGAAGTGTTCTATCTGATAGGAAGCCACATGTCAGCACCTGTTCTCTGGGTTGATTTGTTCATTATTTCCATTTCTCTTCTCTGATACTGCAGGGTCTTTTTCTGTCAACAGCAGCAACAACGCATTTATACTCTCTGGGCCTCCATCTTTTCTATGGATGTCAAAATCCAGGGTCTGATGAGTGCCCTTGAGGCTCAGCCCATCACTTAAGGAGTGTTTCTGTTTAGATGTTCAATTTTTTGTTTAACTGAATTTACAGTTGAGCCTTGTTGAAATATAAAGTTTGACTTTGTCTATGTGGGTGGATAAATCTAATTGAAAAAGGGAGGTAACTTTTTACCACACTAGGAGACAATTATGCTTTTACTATGCAAAAGAATATCTTGCTTTAGTTTCAAACATTCAAACATCAGTGTAATCTAGTGCAATCCTATTCATTGTAGCAACCATATATTGAGATCCCACTGGGGACAGGCACTGTGTATAAATGGACTGGGATTCTTGGGAAATAAGAAATTATTAAAGTTGAAGACACAGGTAAGACAGAAAAATTGATGCTCTTAACCTAGCTAGGGTGGGTAATTTTTGGTTTTTGTGGCACATGAGTAAGCATAATCCATCTAGGTAATTTTTTTTTTAATTTTTTTATTAGTTGGAGGCTAATTACTTCACATTTCAGTGGGTTTTGTCATACATTGACATGAATCAGCCATAGATCTACACTTATTCCCCATCCCGATCCCCCCTCCGATCTCCCTCTCCACCCGATTCCTCTGGGTCTTCCCAGTGCACCAGGCCCAAGCACTTGTCTCATGCATCCCACCTGGGCTGGTGATCTGTTTCACCATAGATAGTATACATGCTGTTCTTTTGGAAACATCCACCCTCACCTTCTCCCACAGAGTTCAAAAGTCTGTTCTGTATTTCTGTGTCTCTTTTTCTGTTTTGCATATAGGGTTATCGTTACCATCTTTCTAAATTCCATATATATGTGTTAGTATGCTGTAATGTTCTTTATCTTTCTGGCTTACTTCACTCTGTATAATGGGCTCCAGTTTCATCCATCTCATTAGAACTGATTCAAATGAATTCTTTTTAAGGCTGAGTAATATTCCATGGTGTATATGTACCACAGCTTCCTTATCCATTCATCTGCTGATGGGCATCTAGGTTGCTTCCATGTCCTGGCTATTATAAACAGTGCTGCGATGAACATTGGGGTGCACGTGTCTCTTTCAGATCTGGTTTCCTCAGTGTGTATGCCCAGAAGTGGGATTGCTGGGTCATATGGCAGTTCTATTTCCAGTTTTTTAAGAAATCTCCACACTGTTTTCCATAGCGGCTGTACTAGTTTGCATTCCCACCAACAGTGTAAGAGGGTTCCCTTTTCTCCACACCCTCTCCAGCATTTATTGCTTGTAGACTTTTGGATAGCAGCCATCCTGACTGGCGTGTAATGGTACCTCATTGTGGTTTTGATTTGCATTTCTCTAATAATGAGTGATGTTGAGCATCTTTTCATGTGTTTGTTAGCCATCTGTATGTCTTCTTTGGAGAAATGTCTGTTTAGTTCTTTGGCCCATTTTTTGATTGGGTCATTTATTTTTCTGGAATTGAGCTGCAGGAGTTGCTTGTATATTTTTTGAGATTAATCCTTTGTCTGTTTCTTCATTTGCTATTATTTTCTCCCATTCTGAAGGCTGTCTTTTCACCTTGCTTATAGTTTCCTTTGTTGTGCAAAAGCTTTTAAGTTTCATTAGGTCCCATTTGTTTATTTTTGCTTTTATTTCCAATATTCTGGGAGGTGGGTCATAGAGGATCCTGCTGTGATTTATGTCGGAGAGTGTTTTGCCTATGTTCTCCTCTAGGAGTTTTATAGTTTCTGGTCTTACATTTAGATCTTTAATCCATTTTGAGTTTATTTTTGTGTATGGTGTTAGAAAGTGTTCTAGTTTCATTCTTTTACAAGTGGTTGACCAGTTTTCCCAGCACCACTTGTTAAAGAGGTTGTCTTTTTTCCATTGTATATCCTTGCCTCCTTTGTCAAAGATAAGGTGTCCATAGGTTCGTGGATTTATCTCTGGGCTTTCTATTCTGTTCCATTGGTCTATATTTCTGTCTTTGTGCCAGTCCACACTGTCTTGATGACTGTGGCTTTGTAGTAGAGTCTGAAGTCAGGCAGGTTGATTCCTCCAGTTCCATTCTTCTTTTTCAAGATTACTTTGGCTATTCGAGGTTTTTTGTATTTCCATACAAATTGTGAAATTCTTTGGTCTAGTTCTGTGAAAAATACCGTTGGTAGCTTGATAAGGATTGCATTGAATCTATAGATTGCTTTGGGTAGAATAGCCATTTTGACAATATTGATTTTTCCAATCCATGAGCATGGTATATTTCTCCATCTGTTTGTGTCCTCTTTGATTTCTTTCATCAGTGTTTTATAGTTTTCTATGTATAGGTCTTTTGTGTCTTTAGGAGATATACTCCTAATATTTTATTTCTTTTGTTGCAATGGTGAATGGTATTGGTTTTCCCTTAATTTCTTTTCTGTTTTTTCAATTGTTAGTAAATAGGAATGCAAGGGATTTTCGTTGTTAATTTTATAATCCTGCAACTTTAGCATATTCGTTTGATTAGTCTAGTAATTTTCTGGTAGAGTCTTTAAGGGTTTTCTATGATAGGATCATGTCTCTGCAACAGTGAAGAGTTCACTTCTTCTTTTCCTATCTGATTCCTTTCTTCTTTTTCTGCTCTGATTGCGTGCAAAACTTCCAACACATGTTGAACAGTAGTGGTGAGAGTGGGCACGCCTTGTCTTGTTCTGAGTTTCAGGGAAATGCTCAATTTTGTTCACCATTGAGGTGATGCCTTGCTGTGGGTTTTGTCATAATATAGCTTTATTATGTGAGGTAGTTTCCTTCTATTCCTGCTTTTTGGAAGAGTTTTTAATCATAAATGAGTGTTGATTTGTCAAAGGCTTTCTCTGCATCTATGAGATAATCATATGGTTTTTATCTTTCAATTTGTTAATGTGGTGTATTACATTGATTGATTTGCGGATATTGAAGAATCTTGCATTCCTGGGATAAAGCCCACTTGGTCGTGGTGTATGATTTTTTTAATATGTTGTTGGATTCTGTTTGCTAGAATTTTGTAAAGGATTTTTGCATCTATGTTCATCAGTGATATTGGCCTGTAGTTTTCTTTTTTTGTGGCATCTTTGTCAGGTTTTGGAATTAGGGTGATGGTGCCTCATAGAATGAAGTTTGGAAGTTTACTCTTCTTCTGCAATTTTCTGGAAGAGTTTGAGTAGAAGGTGTTAGCTCTTCTCTAAATTTTTGGTAGAATTCAGCTGTGAAGCCATCTGGTCCTGGGCTTTTGTTTGCTGGAAGATTTTTGATTACAGTTTCGATTTCCTTGCCTGTGATGGGTCTGTTAAGATCTTCTATTTCTTCCTGGTTCAGTTTTGGAAAGTTATACTTTTCTAAGAATTTGTCCATTTCATCCAAGTTGTCCATTTTATTGGCATAGAGCTGCTGGTAGTAGTCTCTTATGATCCTTTGTATTTCAGTGTTGTCTGTTGTGATCAAATGAGAGTTATCAGATATTAATATGAAATAGCATAGGATTGTGGTCCTTGAATAAGGGAAATCCATGAAGTAAGTCCCACAGTCATCTTGACTTTCTGTATACAGGCACTGCCTATACTCCGATATTCACAGACAGACCCCAAGCAAAGCATCATATTCTCAATAAGCTGCTGAGGCAGAGACCAGAGTTGAATGTTGAGGCAATGCTAAGACAGATAAAATATATGGAACATAATACTGCAGAGAAAAGTGCTATGCAGAATACCACAAACCTACAAGAGGTATTCTAACATTCTAACGTCTTTGGCAAATACCACGTTGAACACAAATAGGGAAAATCCCCTTGAGGCCTGGCAGAGAACAACTACTGAGGAATAGCCGGCTGAATGGATATTCTTGAGATTGTACAGTGCAGAGAAAAGTAGGAGTTACTAACAGACAAAACTAATTTCAAATGTATAAGTGGCTACTGTATGAATGGTTATCATTCTAGAAAATATTGTTGCTTATAATAAAAAAATAAATGATAGTGAACTGTTAAAAAACAATTCTAATATAGTGAGAATATAACATGTAGAATAAATTATTTGACAACAACACCAAAAAGGTGAGAGGAAAGTAAGTAGAAGTATACTGTTGCAATGTCTTATGTAATATATGTTGTTTTGTTTAGTTGCTAACTCATCATAACCAAAAGCTCATGGTTTACCATATGAGTCACACAAGATGCATACTTCATGGATTTAGACAGATGTATAATGACATAAATCTATCATTATAATATAGAATATTTTCACTGCCCTGAAAATCCTGTGTTTTGCCTATTATTCTTCCCGTTACCACTACTTCTAGAAGTCACTGATCTTATTTGATCTTTTTATTGTCTCATAGGTTTTCCCTTTCCAGAGTTTCATGTCGTTAGGATCATATAATATTTGGCCTTTACAGATTAGCTTCTTTTCCTTAGTAATATGCATATAAATTTACTCCATGGCTTTTCATGGTTTGATAGTTCATTTTTAAGTGCTAAAAAATACTTAATCGTACTGATATAACATAGTTTATTTATTCAGTTATCTATTGAAGGATACCATGGTTGCATCCAAGTTGTGGAAATTATGAGTAAAACTATTTTAATCATCCTTGCGCAAGGTTTTGTGTGGTCATAGGTTTTCATCTCCCTTGGGTAAATAATAGGAGTGTGATTTCTGGATCATATTGTAAGGCTATGTTTAGCTTTTTTAAAGAAACTGTCAAACTGTCTTCCAATGGCTGTACATTTGGCGTATTTCCACCAGCAGTGTACAAGAGTTCCTGTTCTTCCATATTCTAACCAGCACTTGATATTGTAAACATTCTGGATTTGAGCCACTTTAATAAGTATGTAGCAGCATCTCATTGTTATTTTAATTCACACTTCCTTGATGACATAGGCTGTGCAACATCTTTTCACATACTTATTTGCCATCTGGATCTCTTCTTTGGTATTAGTGAAGGTCTTTTGCCATTTTTTAATTGTTTTCTAGTTTTCTTGTTGAATTTTAAGTTATTAGTACCTTTTAGATAATGGTCCTTTAGCAGATATGCATTTTGAAAATACTTTCTGCTAATCTGTGGCTTGTCTTTTTATGCTCTTGACATTGTCTTTTGAAGGGCATAAATTCTAAATTTTAATGAAGTCCAGCTTATCAATTATTTATTTTTCAGATTATGTCTTTTGTGTCATATCTAAAAAGTGTCACCGAGGTCATGTAGGTTTCTCTTACGTTATCTTCTAGGAGATTTGTATTTTTGTGTTTTACACACAGGCTTATGATCCATTTTGTTATAGGTTTTTGTAATTGACATAAATTCTGTGTCTAGATTCATTTTTTTGCATGCGATTGCTCTGTTCCAACACCATTTGTTGAAGAAACGATCTTTGCTCCATTGTAATGACTTTGCTTCCTTGTTAAAAATAAGTTGACTATATTTAAGTGAGTCTGTTTATGGGTTATCTATTCTATTTCACTGACACATTTATTCTTTTGCCAATGCCAGGTTGTCTTGATTACTTAGTTTTATACTGTCATGGAGTCGGGTGGTATCAGTCCTCCAATTTTGTTCTTCTTCAATATTGTATTGGCCATTTGGGCACATTTACATCTTCACATAAACTTTCAAGTCAGTTGATATTCATAAAAGAAATCTGCTAAGATTTTGATTGGGATTGCGCTGGATCTATAAACTAAGTTAGGAAGAATTGATATATTGACAATAGTGAATCTTCCTTTTCATGAACATGAAATATCTCTCCATTGATTAGTTCTTTGATTTCATTCATCAGAGTTAAGTAGCTTTCCTCATAATAGATCTTGTAGGTATTTTGTAAGATTTATACCAAAGTATTTCACTTTGGGGGGGGGGGTGCTAATGTAAATGATATTATTTTTAAATCCAAATATCACTCATTCATTTTTATTATATAGGAAAGGAATTGACTTTATATATTAACTTTGTATTCTGCTACATTACTATAATCATTTATTACTTCCCAGAATTTTATCAATTATTTTGGATTTTCTACATAGGTGATCATGTCGTCTGTGACAAAGACACTTTTATATCTTCCTTCCCAATGTGTATACATTTTCTTTTGTTGTCCTATTATTTTATTAAGGATCAGGATAATGTCAAAACAAAAGCTGTGAGAGGGTACAGACTTACCTTGTATCTAATCTTGGTTGGAAAGCTCTCAGACTTTCACCATAAAGTATTATGTTGGTTGCAAGTATTTTATAGGTCATCTTAACCAAGTTGAAGAAATTTCCCTCTACTCCTCATTTATTGAGAGTATTTTATCATGGATGGGTGTTGAATTTTGTTAAAATGCTTTTTCTGCATCTGTTGATATGATCGTGTTACTTTTATTTTTTAGTCTCTTGATGTAATAAGTTATATTAATTGATTTTAGAATGTTGAATCAGACTTGCATACCTGGGGTAAATTTCACTTGGTTGTGGTGTTTTTTATGCTTTTTTAAAAATTTGATTAGCTAACACTGAGATTTTTGCATGTATCTTCATTAATGTTATTAGTCTAGAATTTTGTTTTTCTTTTTTTTTTTTGTAATGTCTTTGTCTAGTTTTGGTATTAGGGTAGTACTGGCCTCAGAGAATGAATTAGAAAATATTCTCTCTCCTTCTGTCCTCTAAGATGCATTGTAGAGAACTGGTAAAATGTAGTTCTTAAACGTTTGGTACAATTTAACAGCAAAATCCAACAGGGCCCGGTGCTTCTTATTTTAAGGTTATTAACTACTGATTCAATATATATTTAGTCTATTTGGATCATATATTTCTTATTGTGTGAATTTTTGTAAGTTGTGTCTTTGAAGAAACTGATCCATTTCATCGAGATTATCAAATACTAGGGCACGGAGTTGTCTACAGTATTACTTTACTATCCTTTCATGGGATCTTTAGTGACATCTTTTTAATTTCTGATATTAGTAATTTGTGTTTTCTCTATTTTATTTGGTAGCTGGGCTAGAAGCTTACTGATTTTATTGTCTGAGTGATTCTTTAATGAAAAGTGAAAAAGACTGACAAATTCCTAGCTGTATCGGTCAGATCGAAAGAGAGAAAGATCACCAATATTAGGATTTAAAGAGGGGAACAACTTCTCATGTCTAGAATTGTTTTAAGATTATAATAAGAAAATGTTAATCAACAGATATGCTAACATATTCAACAAATTAGTTGAAACATTGAAAGTTATTTGAAAGGCTAAAATTAACAGATGATTCAAGGAAACCTAAATATGAATAGCTCAATATGTAACAAATAAATTATATTTTATTTTCAAAAACCTTTCCCTGAAGAAAATCTGTGGTCTATGACTTTATTAGTGAATTCTATCACAAATTTTAGGATGAAATAAGACCAACCATATGAAATAGAGAAAAAAGTAATGAGTTTCAATGTTTGAATAAGGCAAAATGACCCTCATACAACAAACTGGAAAGAAATTTACAAAGAAAGCATATTAGAGATAATATTCGTCATGGACATACATACAAAAATTCTTAACAAAATACTAGCATATTCAATTAAATAACATGAAAATCAAATATATATTTCTAAGGAAGTAAAGAGCCTCTTGATAAAAGTAAAAGAAGAGAGTGAAAAAGTTGGCTTAAAATTCAAGAGTCCCTTGTACTGCAAGGAGATCCAACCAGTCCATCCTAAAGGAGATCAGTCCTGAATTTGCATTGGAAGGACTGATGCTGAAGCTGAAACTCAAACATTTTGGTCACCTGATGTGAAGAACTGTCTCATTGGAAAAGACCCTGACACTGGGAATGATTGAAGGCAGAAGGAGAAGGGGATGACAGAGGATGAGATGGTTGGATGGCATCACCGACTCAATGGACATGAGTTTGAGTAAACTCCGGGAGTTGGTGATGAACAGGGAAGACTGGTGTGCTGCAGTTCATGGGGTTGCAAAGAGTCGGACATGACTGAGCAATTGAACTGAAGGAAGTAAAGTTGGTTTAACACTGAAAAATAACTGTAACTTAACATATTAAATGAATAAAGGAAAATCAATACAATTATCACAATACCAGACCACCTTACTGCCTCCTGAGAAACATGTATGCAGGTCAGGAAACAACAGTTTGTACAAGACATGGAAAAACATACTGGTTCAAACTTGGGAAAGGAATATGTCAAGGTTATATATTGTCACCTTGCTTATTTAAGTTCTAGGTAGAGTACATCATGCTAAACACTGGGCTGGATGAATCACAAGCTGTAATCAAGATTGTCAGGAGAAATATCAACAACCTCAGGTATGCAGATGATACCACTCTAATGGCAGAAAGCCAAGAGGAACTAAAGAGCCTTTTGAGGATGAAAGACAAGAGTGAAAAGCTCGCTTAAAACTCAACATTCAAAATATGATGATCATAACATTCAATCCCATCACTTCATGGTAAACAGAAGGGGAAAATGTGGAAACAATGACAGATTTTATTTTCTTGGGCTGCAAAATCACTGAGGACAATGACTGAAGCCATAAAATTAAAAAATGCTTGCTCCTTGTAAGGAAAGCTATGTCAAACCTAGACCGCATTTTAAAAAGGAGAGACGTCACCTGTTGACGAAGATCCCTATAGTCAAAGCTATAGTTTTCCCAGTAGTCATGTACGGATGTGAGAGCTGGATCACAAAGAAGGCTCAGAGCAAAAGAATTAATATCTTCAAACTGTGATGCTGGAGAAGACTCTTGAGAATTCCTTGGACAGCAAGAAGATCAAGCCAGTCAATCCTAAAGGGAATCAACCTTGAATATTCATTTGAAAGACTGATCCTGAAGCTAAAACTCCAATACTTTGGCCACCTGATACAAAGAGCCAACTCATTGGAAAAGATCCTGGTGCTGGGAAAGACTGAGGGCAGGAGGAGAAGGGGGCAATGGGGGATGAGATGGTTGGATGGCATCACTGACTCAATGGTCATGAATTTGAACAAACTTCAGGAGAAAATGACAGATAGGAAAGCCTGGAGTACTGCTGTACATGGGATTGCAAAGAGTCAGACATGAATAAGTGACTGAACAACAACAACTAAATAATTAAATATAGTCTTCCTAAGATTAGGAATAACTGAGAAATATTCTTCCTCATCATTATTATTTAACATTGTACTGCAGATTCTTGACAGTGCAGTAAAACCAGAAAAATAATTAGAAATATTATAGAATGGAAAGAGACAGATGACGCTTTTTTAAATAGAAAAACCTCATGATGTCCAAAACATCCCAAAGAATCTACAAAGAAAAAAATAATAAAACTAGTAAGTGAATTAATTTAGCAAGTTTCTATGATCTAGTGTCAATACAGAAAACAAAATATTTTAATTATACTACCAATAAATGTAAAATAAAATATTTAAAGATAAAATTATAATAGAAAAAATTATAGTTTGGTTTATTTTTCTAATAAATGCAAAACTTCTATACTGATATATACTAAATATTGTGAGACACATGATATTTACTGAAAATGTAGAATGATACTATGTTCACGGCTGAATAGATTTGATGATTTTCATGACAGTAAAATATAAATTCTGCCCATATTGATCCATTGATTGAATACAACCTCCAAAAATACCCAACATGATTTCTTTTGTAGAAATTAAGGTAGGTATAAATTTAAATGGAAACTTTAATGGCATAGAATAATAAACACAATTTTTAAAATAGAAAAAAAAAAAAGAAAAGTAGTTTTAAGTAATTTTATGGAGACTTTTTGTAAAGTCACTGTAAATGAGACTGTTTAATACTATCATTAGCTCAGTTCATTTAAGTCGATCAGGTGTGTCTGACTCTTTGTGACTCCATAGACTGCAGCACACCAGACCTTCTTGTCCATCACCAACTCCCAGAGTTTATGCAAACTCATTTCCATTGAGTCAGTGATGCAATCCCACCCTCTCATCCTCTGTCATCCCCTTCTCATCCCAACTTCAATCTTTCCCAGCATCAGGGTCTTTTCAAATGAGACAGTTCTTTGCATCAGGTGGCCAAAGTATTGGAGTCTCAGCTTCAGGATCAGTACTTCCAATGAATACTCAGGAATGATTTCCTTTAGGATGGACTGGTTGGATCTCCTTGCAGTCCAAGGGACTCTCAAGAGTCTTCTCCAACACCACAGTTCAAAAGCATCAATTCTTCAGCACTCAGCTTTCTTTATAGTCCAACTCTCACATCCATACATGACAACTGGAAAAACCATAGCTTTGACTAGATGGACATTTGTTGGCAAAGTAATGTCTCTGATTTTTAATATGCTGTCTAGGTTGGTCATAGATTTTCTTCCAAGGAGCAATCATCTTTTAATTTCATGGCTGCAGTCACCATCTGCAGTGATTTTGGAGCCCAAGAAAATAAAGTCTGCCACTGTTTCCATTGTTTCCCAATCTATTTGCCATGAAGTGATGGGACCAGATGCCATGATCTTGGTTTTCTAGATGTTGAGTTTTAAGTCAACTTTTTCACTCTCCTCTTCCACTTTCATCAAGAGACTGTTTAGGTCTTCTTTACTTTCCACCATAAGCATGGCGTCGTCTACGTATGTGAGGTTATTGTTACTTCTCCTGGCAAAACTTAATTCCAGCTTGTGCTTCATCCAGGCTGCCATTTCACATGATGTACTCTGCATAGAGGTTAAATAAGCAGGGTGACAATATGCAGCCTTGACGCACTCCTTTCCCGATTTGGAACCCGTGTGTTGTTACATGTCCAGTTGTAACTAATGCTTCTTGACCTGTATATAGATTTTTCAAGAGGCAGGTCACATGGTCTGGTAGTCTCATCTCTTGAAGAATTTTCCACAGTTTGTGGAAAACAGTGATTCACATAGTCAAAGGCTTTGGCATAGTCAATAAAGCAGAAGTAGATTTTTTTCTGGAGCTCTCATGCTTTTTTAATGATTCAACAGATGTTGGGAATTTGATCTGTGGTTCCTCTCCCTTTTTAAAATCTAACTTGAAAGTCTGGAAGTTCACAGTTCACATACCTTTGAAGCCTGGATTGGAGAATTTCGAACACTACTTTGCTAGCATGTGAGATGATTGTGTGGTAGTTTGAACTTTTCTTTGGCATTGTCTTTCTTTGGGATTGGAATGAAAACTAACCAGGTTTCAGTCCTATGACCACTGTTGAGTTTTCCAAATATGCTGGCATACGGAGTGCAGCACTTTTACAGCATCATCTTTTAGAATTTGAAATAGCTCAACTGGAATTCCATCACCTCCACTAGCATTGTTCATAGTGATACCTCCTAAGGCCCACTTGACTTCACATTCCAGGATGTCTGGCTCTAGGTGAGTGATCAGACCATCATAGTTATCTGGGTCATGATGATCTCTTTTGTATTGTTCTTCTGGGTATTCTTGCCACCTCTTCCTAATGTCTTTTGCTTCTGTTAGGTCCATACCATTTCTCTCCTTTATACTGTCCATTTTTGCATGAAATGTTCCCTTGGTATCTCTAATTTTCTTGAAGAGATCTCTAGTCTTTCCCATTTTATTGTTTCCCTCTATTTCTTTGCATTGATCACCAAGGGAGGCTTTCTTATTTTCTCTTCACTTTTCTTTGGAATTCTGCTTTCAAATGAGTATATCTTTCCTTTTCTCCTTTGCCTTTACCTTATCTTCTTTTCTCAGTTATTTGTAAGGCCTCCTCAGACAACCACTTTGCCTTTTTGCATTTCTTTTTCTTGGGGATGGTCTTGATAACTGCCTCCTGTACAATGTCACAAACCTCCATCCATAGTCCTTCAGGCACTCTATCAGATGTAATCCCTTGAAACTATTTGTCATTTCACTGTATAATCTTAAAGGATTTGATTTAGGTCATACCTGAATAGTCCAGGGGTTTTTCCTACTTTCTTCAATTTCAGTCTGAATTTTGCAATGAGGAGTTCATGATCTGAGCCACAGTCAGCTCCCAGTCTTGTTTTTACTGACTGTATAGAGCTTCTCCATCTTTGGCTGCAAAGAATATAATCAATCTTATTTCAATGTTGACCATCTGGTGATGTCCATGTGTAGAGTCTTCTCTTGTGTTGTTGGAATAGGGTGTTTGCTATGACCAGTGCATTCTCTTGGCAAAACTCATTAGCCTTTGACCTGCTTTATTTTGTATGCCAAGCCCAAATTTTCCTGTCAATCCAGGTATCTCTGACTTCCTAATTTTTCATTCCTGTCCACTATAATGAAAAGGACATCATTTTGGGTGTTAGTTTAGAATATCTTGTAGGTCTTCAGAGAACTGTTCAACTTCTGTTTCTTCAGCAATACTGGTCTGGATTACTTGGATTACTTCATAGACTTGGATTATTCCATAGACCTGGATTACTGTGGTATTCAAAGGTTTTCCTTGGAAAGGAACAGAGATCATTCTATCATTTTTGAGATTACATCTAAGTATTGCATTTCAGACTCCAGTTGATTACGAGTGATACTCTATTTCTTCGAAGGGATTTTTGCCCACAGTAGTAGACATAATGGTCATTTGAGTTAAATTCACCTGTTCCAGTCCACTTTAGTTCACTGATTCCTAAACTGTCAATGTTTACTCTTGCCATCTCCTGTTTGACCACTTCCAATTTCATTTCCAAGGCAAACCATTCAATACCATGGTAATCCAAGTCTATGCCCTGACCAGTAATGCTGAATAAGCTGAACATGAACGGTTCTATGAAGGCCTACAAGACCTTGTAGAACTAACACCCAAAAAAGATGTCCTTTTCCTCTTAGTGGACTGGAATGCAAAAGTAGGAAGTCAAGAAACACCTGGAGTAACAGGCAAATTTGGCCTTGGAGTACACAACGAAGCAGGTCAAAGGCTAACAGAGTTTTGTCACAAGAATGCACTGGTCATAGCAAACACCCTCTTCCAACAACACAAGAGAAGACTCTACACATGGACATCACCAGATGGTCAACACCAAAATCAGACTGATTACATTCGTTGCAGGCAAAGATGGAAAAGCTCTATACAGTCAGCAAAAACAAGACCAGGAGCTGACTGTGGCACAGACTATGAACTCCTTATTGCCAAATTCAGATTTATTTTAAGAAAGTATGGAAAACCACTAGATCATTTAGGTATGACCTAAATCAACCCCCTTACAATTATACAGTGGAAGTGACAGATAGATTCAAGGGGTTAGATCTGATAGATAGAGGGACTGAAGAACGATGGAGGTTTGTGACCTTGTAAAGAAGGCAGGGATCAAGACCATCCCTGAGAAAAAGAAATGCAAAAAGGAAAAATGGTTGTCTGAGGAGGCCTTACAAATAGCTGTGAAAAGAAGAGAAGTGAAAGGCATAGCAGAAAATGAAAGATATACCCATTTGAATGCAGAGTTCCAAAGAATAGCAGGGAGAGATAAGAAAGCCTTCCTCAGTGATCAATGCAAAGAAATAGAGGAAAATAATTGAACGGGGAAGACTAGAGATCTCTTCAAGAAAATTAGATACCAAGGGAACATTTCATGCAAAACTGGGCACAATAAAGGACAGAAATGGTATGACTATACAAAGCAGAAGATAAGAAGAGGTGGCAAGAATACACATAAGAACTACACAAGAAAGATCTTCATGACCCAGATAACCACAATGGTGTGATCACTCACCTATAGCCAGACATTCTAGAATGTGAGTCAAGTGGGCCTTAGGAAACATCACTACAAAAAAAGTTAGTGGAGGTGATGGAATTCCAGTTGAGCTATTTCAATTCTTAAAATATAGTGCTGTGAAAGTGCTGCACTCAATATGCCAGCAAATTTGGAAAACTCAGCTGTGGCCACAGAACTGGAAAATATAGCCAAAGAATGCTAAAACTACCACACAAGTGCACTCATCTCACACACTAGTAAAGTAATGCTCAAAATTCTCCAAGCTAGGCTTTAACAGTATATGATCTATGAATTTCCAGATGTTAAAAGCTGATTACATAAGGCAGAGGAACCAGAGACCAAATTGCCAACATGCACTGGATCATGGAAAAAGCAAGAGAGTTCCAAAAAAACATCTATTTCTTTTTTATTGACTCTGCCAAAACCTCTGACTTTGTGGATCACCACAAACAGTGGAAAATTCTTAAAGAGATGGGAATACCAGACCAGCTGACCTGCCTCTTGAGAAATATGTATGTATTCAGTAAGCAACAGTTAGAACTGGACATGAAACAGTTGGAACATGTTAGAACATGACATGGAACAACAGACTGGCTCCAAATACGAAAAGGAGTACGTCAAGGCTATATATTGTCACCCTGTTTATTTAACTTATATGTAGAGAACATCAGGAGAAATGCTGGGCTGGATGAAGCACAAGCTGGAATAAAGATTGCCAGGAGAAATATCAATAACCTCAGATATGCAGATGTCACCACCCTTATGATGGAAAGTGAAGAAGAACTAGAAAGCCTATTGATGAAAGTGAAAAAGGAGAGTGAAAAAGTTGGCTTAAAGCTCAACATTCAGAAAACTAAGATCATGGCATTTGGTCCCATCACTTCATGGCAAATATATTGGGAAACAATGGCAGATTTTATTTTCTTGGGCTCCAAAATCACTGCAGATGGTGACTACAGCCTTGAAATTAAAAGACACTTACTCCTTCTAATGAAAGTTATGACCTAGACAGCATATTAAAAAGCAGAGACACTACTTTGCTAACAAAGGTTCATCTAGTCAAGGCTATGGTGTTTCCAACAGTCATGTATGGCTATGAGAGTTGGACTATAAAGAAATCTGAGCGCCAAAGAATTGATGCTTTTGAACTGTGGTGTGGAGAGGACTCTTAAGAGTCCCTTGGACTGCAAGGAGATCTCACCAATCCATCTTTAAGGAAATCAGTTCTGAATGTTCATTGGAAGGACTGATGTTGAAGCTGAAAGTCAAATACTGATGTATTTGATGCAAAGAACTGTCTCATTTGAAAAGACCCTGATGTGTAGAAAGATTGAAGGAAGAAGAAGAAGGAACGACAGAGGATAAAAGGTTGGATGGCATCACAGACTCAATGTACATGAGTTTGAGTAAACTCCTCGATTTGGTGATGGACAGGGAAGGCCCTCGTGCTTAAAGTCCATGGGGTTGCAAAGAGTCAGAACCGACTGAGCGACTGAACTGAATTTACCTTGATTCATGGACATAACATTCCAGGTTGTTATGCAATATTGGTCTTTATAGCGTTAGACTTTACTTCCATCACCAGTCACATCCACAACTGGGTGTTGTTTTTGCTTTGGCTCCATCTCTTCATTCTTTCTAGAGTTATTTCTCCCTGATCTCCAGTAGCATATTGGGCACCTACCAGCCTGTGGAGTTCATCTTTCAGTGTCCTGTCTTTTTGCCTTTTCATACTGTTCATGGAATTCTCAAGGCAAAAATACTGAAGTGGTTTGCCATTCCCTCCTCCAGTGGACCACATTTTGTCAGAACTCTCCACCATGACTCATCTTGGGTAGCCCTACATGACAGGGCTCATAGTTTCATTTAGTTAGACAAGGTTATAGACCATGAGATCAGTTTGGTTACTTTTCTGTGATTGCTTTTTTCATTCTGTGATGGATAAGGATAAGAGAATTATGGAAGCTCCTGATGGGAGAGACTGACTGAGGGGAAACTGGGTCTTGTTCTGATGAGTGGGGCCATGCTCAGTAAATCTTTAATCCAATTTTCTGTTGATGGCTGGGACTCTGTTCCCTTCCTGTAGTTTGGCCTGGTCCAAACTATGATGGAGGTAATAAAGATAATGGTGACCTCCTTCAAAAGGTCAAATGTATTAAAGGAATCATATAAAACTACACCCACATATGGTCATTTGGGTTTTTTAACAAATTTTCAAATAATCAAATGTGGAAAGCAAAGTCATTTCAACAAATAGCAATAAAACTACTGAGAAAATATAAACTAAAATCATTACTGCATGCCTAAATATAGAAGCTAAAACTATAAACTTTTTAGGTGAAAACATAAGAGAATATTTTCATGAATATTTCATGAGATATATTTAGATAGGGCACAGAAAGAAGAAACCACAAAAAAACTTATAAATTACACTTACTTAAAAAATTAAAATATCTGCTCATAAAAAGCAATATTAGGGAAATGAGTAGGCAAATTATAGACTGGGATACAATAGTCAGTCACTGTGTGTGTGTTTGCATGTGTGTGTGTATGTGTATTATATATCAAAGTACTTGCATCCAGATTATATAAACATTCCTACATCAGTAAAGAGAAAATCAAGCCAATTTTAAAAATAGTTTCATTCTTGAAATATCCATGAAACAAAAACAAATGTGAATATTCAATAAGCACATAAAAGAAGTTCAGTATCACTACTCACACATTAGAATGATTGAAATAGAAAAGAAACTAGCTGTGAAGATCTGCAGTATTCAAGTATCTCACATATTTATGATGTAAATATAAAATAATTTTGGAAAAAATCCCATATAATTACTCTTTGACCTCGAAATTCTACTCCTAAATATTTACCCAAGAAGAATGAATACATGTGCAACAAAACCCTTGTATATGTATTTCCATAGCAGGTTTATTCACAATAGTCAAACCTGTAAACAGCCCAAATTTCTATATAAATGAACAAAATTACAGTAAAGTTGTCATACCCATTCTATTTAAGAATACACTCTGTGACAGTAATACTGATTTGAAATCACACTAGAAGATACAAAGTACAGCTGAATTGAATCAGCCTTTCAGTATATTGTATAAAATATTTATATTGAACAAAAGTACATGAAAACATGTGTATTTGTGAAGCAGAGAGTGAACAAAAGAAAAATGGCCCATAAATTTTGCATGTTGGAGGGAAGGAAGACAGAAACAGTACTGCCTTCCATCTTTAAAAGAGCTTGAGGGAAATTACATGACATATCTGCCAGATGTCCTTTGATGATGATGTCAAACCACTTTCCAAAGGTCTTCCTTTTACTACAGTGGGTAAAAGCCTAGAAATACATTTCTTGGATAACTTGGAGAAATGTATTTGATATTTCAAAGACTGAAGAAAAGAAGAAGCCATTAGACACATAAAAAAATTAGAGAGATGGCCACTGTGGAATTTTACTAGCAGATTCCAGCTGTCCTTAAAATACTATACTTAGACTTTTGCAGGGAGTTGAGATTATTAACATCTTCTTTGCAATTCTTTCTCTTCTGAATCGCCTCCTCCCCAAATAGCAACAGTTCTAATGCCTTCATTCCTCCACAACTTTCAAAAGTTGTATGACTCTGACTCTCTGTATTAAATCCCTTCTTACTTGAAATAGTTAAGTGTGATTTCTGTTTTCTTAGGCAAACCTTGACTGATTCAAACTAAGACAAGTATTATGGGCTTCAGAGTTCTTTTTGATCCATTTTTTATTTTTTCTTATGTACTTATTATGTGCCAAGAAATATGCTGTTGTTGTTTTTCAGTCACCCAATCATGTCTGGTTGTTTGCGACCCCATGGACTGTAGCACACCAGGCCTCCCTGTCCCTCTCCATCTCCCAGAGTTTGCCCAGGTTTGTGTTCATTGTGTCAGTGATGTTGTCCAGCCATCTCATCCTCTGATGCCCTCTTCTTCTTCTGCCCTCAATCTTTCCCAGCATCAGGAACTTTTCCAGAGACTTGTCTGTTCACATCAGATGACCCAAATACTGGAGTTTCAACTTCAGCATTGGTTCTTCCAGTGAATATTCACTATTGATCTCCCTTAAGCTTGACTGGTTTGATCTCCTTGCTGTCCAAGGGACTTCCAGGAGTCTTCTCCAGCACCACAGTTCAAAGGCATCAATTCTTTGCTGTTCTGCCTTCTTCATTGTCCAGTACTCACAACCATACATGACCACTGGGAAGACCGCAGCCTTGACCATACGGACTTTTGTTGGTAGAGTAATGTCTCTGTTTTTCAACACACTGTCTTGATTTGTCATCCCCCTTCAGGTATCACTGCCTTGTTGTGGCAAAGGGGCTTATGTAACCCAGTGAAGCTATGAGTTGCCATGCAGGACCACCCAAGAAGGACAGTTCATAGCAAAGAGTTCTGACAAAACATGATCCACTGGAGGAGAGAATGGCACAACACCCCAGTATCCCTGTCATGAGAACCTCATGAACTGTATAAAAGGCAAAAAAATATGCTATTAGATGTCATTGTACATTCAGATCAGTAGATCTGTGCCCTCATGATATTTACATTTAGTGTGAAAATCAGGTGATTAAAACTAATTTTTTTTTTTAAAAGATGCTTTTAAGAACATCTCAGGTTATTCTAATCTAAAATAGTTTTGAGAACCAGAAATAAAATCTTTCCACCAAATCTGCTTTTCATTCCCAATTTCTCTTTTCTCTTCATCCAGGCACTTAAGCCATAAAACTAGTAAGCATTCTGGACTTCTTCCCTTCTTCCCTCACTATTCTAATCCAGTCAAACATGAGGATTTGTTTGCTAAATAGCACTTGATTATGTTTCTTCCTCACCATGCCATTGAAGCTGAATTATGCTTATAAAAAACTAAGAGATTTGAAACCAGATAAAGCCTCATTTTAAATACTGGTTATGCCATTTGCTGGCTGTGAAAAGTGGAATATATTACACCATTTCTCTAGGACATTAAAAATAGTAGTGCATAACAGGAATTTTTTGGAGGGTTAAAGATAGTATTTCCAAAGCATCTAGTGTAGTGCTTGGCTCATTAGTAGGTATCTTCATCCTTTACCCACATTCCATGCATTTGTTTCACCTAATAATTGTGAGTCACATGGACCACATCTTTAGGAGTAACATCCTAACAGATCTATATGTCTACTGTTTTGCATCACTTAAGTATCTTTTCACTAATGATTCCAGAATTTCAAAATATTAATTTCAAAATATAAATTTAATTATATTCCTCTCTTGCTTAATGGCTTTCAAAGTTTTTCTAAAGTTTACAGAATGGAATTCAACCTCTTTAAAATACTCCAAGATTTTTATTATCGATACTCTTCCAGCCTTCTCTGCTCTCCCTTGTATATACCTGCAATCTTAGCCAAAACAAAATCTTAGTCTCAGGAATGACTGAATTAAATTGATGTAACAGTAGTCTCGGGACTTCTCTGGTGTCTCAGTGGTAAAGAATCTGCCTGCCAATGCGGAAGACATGGGGTTCAATCCCTGGGTTAGGAAGTTTCCTTGGAGAGGGAAATGGCAACCCACTCCAGTATTCTTACCTGGGATATCCCATGGACAGAGGAGATTGGTGGGTACAGACCCTGGGGTCACAGAGAGTTGAACACAACTTAGTGACTAAACAACAACAGGAGTCTCAGCAAATGGGGTATTAAATTCTAGCTTTTTTACTTGTATTATTTTGGGGACGTATTCTCTGTGTTTTACTTTTCTCATCTGTACAAAGAAGATAATAGCATCCATTTCAGTTGTCTTGAGGTTTGTAAATGATGTGAAGTTGCTCAGTCGTGTCCGACTCTTTGTGACCCCATGGACTGTAGCCTACCAGGCTCCTCTGTCCATGGGATTTTCCAGGCAAGAATATTGGACTGGGTTGCCATGAGGTTTAAGATGAGTGAAATAAAAGTTCTGTTTAGGCTGTAAGATTCCATGGAAATATATGATTAATACTATTTGATGTTGTCATTATATTGTGGTCGTTGTTTTTGTTTATCAGTGTGTGAAAATATCTTGTAGAAGTGAACACTACATACTTTTAGTCCTAGGTAAAAACTGGCCCATTTACTCAATGGCTAGACAATATGAAGAATAGGAAAAATTTAGAAGAGACATATGGATATTAGTATACATGCTAAATTCAGAAGAAAATTAAACCCCTTGTTATGCTTGCTTGCTTATTACACAACAACAGACAAATCTGTGTTAAAGAATTCAGTAATTAGTATAAACACTAAAGATAGGTGAACCTCCCTTTAGCTGAAATCTCCTTGGGAGGTTTTATACTTTCATGAATCTCACATAAATATCTAAATCCTGATTTGGAAGCTGTGATTTGCCATTGTTAAAGAAGCTCAAACTTTAGTTTGATGAGTGTTCAAAAGATCAGGCTTAATAAAAGTTCATCAGTGATACAGAGAAGTCATCTTGTATCCCAATCAAAGGATTTTTTAAAGTCTTTTAGAAGAGCAAGAGTTTGAGAGATAGACTTGATAAGCTAACAACATTAAATCTTTGAGAGGATTTAGAAAGGGATTTAGTGAGTCAATCACATCAGTGTAGTGCTCCACCTGTAGTTACCAGGGTAACAAGAAACTTGGAATTCCCATAATGAATTTATTTTTCCAAACTAGCATCAGGAATAACACAATTATTAGCCAACTTACTGCTTCCCAGTGTGTCCAAATAAGTTTCCAGATGCTACTCTTAGAAAAAGGTAAAATTCTATTCTGTTTTCCCTCTAGATAAGCATATGTGCATTTCAAATAAATGACCTGCTCCTTTCCCATTTAATGACTCTATTTCTCTCTAAATTATACAAGGTACTTTATTTGTGCTTTATGTTATTACTGGCAATTGTTTGTGACTTGTATGACTCACACAAATATTCTAGTCTCTTCAGAAAAGAAAATCTATTGCTACCAAGAGTGAGGGAAAAAAAAACAGGTGGGGGGTGGTCAACACAGCATAACACTCTAGCATAGAACTTTTACTTATTCATTTATTCAGTCAATATTTAATAAGAAACAACCTCGTGCCAAGCCTGGAGTAGAGCCTATGAAAACAAACAAAAATAATGAACTGTAAACATCAAGCATGGTTTTGGTACCATGACCTTCAGTATAGCAAAGGAGACCACCATCTAGTAGTAAAGTGGTTGTAAAAATCTGTGATTAAAAAAAAGAAAATCCCCTCTTCAAATTATTGTTTTCAATGTTGAAACTAGCAATGCACTTTCCACTTGAGAAGCACCTCTGAAAAGAGGGTATTGTATCTAGGAGAAAAAAAAAGTTGAAATTTTTTGCTAAAGAATGACTTCAAGGCTTTAAGGAAAAGATGTGGTAGTAACTGATACTTCTTTCTAAAGTGTTTGTTTCAAATTCATCCTTAAAAACTCACACCAAGTAACTGGTAGAGGATGTCTGATCAGAAACAATAAATACATATTAGGATTTATTATGTCTGTGTTGCATCTCTTCAGAACCTAAGCAGGCATAAATCAATATGGCCAAGAAAAAAGTAACAAAACCTCAACAATTGATGCTAAATTAACAAAATAGCTATCATTTTTGAACCACATATTATGATCCTAGTACCTATATCTAGTTGTGGGACATTGGAAAATGGGTATATACTAAAGAAAAAATAGCTATATTTACTAAACAACTATATGATGATCATCTAAATAGATGGAGGAGAAACACAAGAAAAAATATCCAACAATCAATCATAATAAAAATACTCAACAAACTAGGAATTAAAGGGAAATTCCTCAATGTGATAACAGTATTAGATTGACAATTTAGGATATCAATTCCTTTTTGACAATCTGCCAATGTCCATGTGTAGAGTCTTCCCTTGTGTTGCTGGAAGAGAGTGTTTGCTATAACCAGTACGTTCTTTTGGCAAAACTCTATTAGCCTTTACCCTGCTTCATTCTGTATTCCAAGCCCAAAATTGCCTGTTACTCCAGGTGTTTCTTTTTTACTTTTTACAAAATTACTTTTGCATTCCAGTTCCCTATAATGAAAAGGACATCTTTTTTGGGTGTGAGTTCTAGAAAGTCTTGAAGGTCTTCATAGAACCATTCAACTTCTGCTTCTTCAGCATTATTGGTTGAGGCATAGATTTGGATTACTGTGATATTGAATGGTTTTCCTTGAAAACGAACAGAAACCATTCTGTCATTTTTGAGATTGCATCCAAGTACTGCATTTCAGACTCTTTTGCTGACTATCAGGGCTACTCCATTTCTTAGAAGGGACTCTTGCCCACAGTAGTAGATATAACGGTCATCTGAGTTAAATTCGTGCATTCCAGTCTGTTTTAGTTAGCTGATTCCTAAAATGTCCATGTTCACTCTTGCCATCTCCTGTTTGAACACTTCCAATTTGCCTTGATTCATGGACCTAACATTCTAGGTTCCTATGCAATATTGCTCTTTTTAGCATCAGAAATCACCAGTTACATCCACAACTGGGTGTTGTTTTTGCTTTGGCTCTGTCTCTTCATACTTTCTAGGGATATTTCTCCACCAATCTCCAGTAGTATAAGCATATTGAGCACCTACCAACCTGGGGAGTTCATCTTTCAATGTCCTATCTTTTTGCCTTTTCATACTGTTCATGGGGTTCCCACAGCAAGAATACTGAAGTGGGTTACTATTCCCTTCTCCAGTGGACCACATTTTGTCAGAACTGTCCACCATGACCTGACCTTCTTGGGTGGCCCTACACAGCATGGCTCATAGTTTCAATGAGTGAGACAAGGCTTTGGTCCATGTGATCAGATTGGATAGTTTTCTGTGATTGTGTTTTCCATTCTGTCTTCTCTGTGATGGATAAGAGGATTATGGAAGCTCCTGATGGGACAGACTGACTGAGGGGAAACTGGGTCTTACTATGATGGGTGCAGCCATGTTCAGTAAATCTTTAATCCAATTTTCTGCTGATGGGTGGGGCTGTGTTCCCTCCCTTTTATTTGACCTCAGGCCAAGCTATGGTGGAGGTAATGAAGAGACTGGTGTCCTCCTTCAAAATGTCCTATGCAGGCACTGCTACACTCAGTGACCCCAACCCTGCATCAGGCCACTGCTGACCCATGCCTCCGCCAGATACTTCTGGACACTCATGGGCAAGTCTGGGTCAGTCTCTTGTGGGGTCACTGCTCCTTTCTCCTGGGTCCTGGTGCACACAAGGTTTTGTTTAGCTGACTGTGGTTCAGACCATGAACTCCTTGTTGCCAAACTCAGACTGAAATTGAAAAAAGTAGGGAAAACCACTAGACCATTCGGGTATGACCTAGATCAAATCCCTTATGACTATACAGTGGAAGTGACAAGTAGATCCCAGGAATTGGATCTGATAGAGGGCCTGAGGAAATATGGATGGAGGTTCATGACATTGTACAGGAGGCAGTGATCAAGACTATCTTCAAGAAAAAGAAATGCAATAAGGGAAAAGGGTTGTCTGAGGAGGCCTTACAAATAGCTGTGAATAGAAGAGAAGTGAAAGGTATAGGAGAAAACGGAAGATATACCCATCAGAATGTCGAGTTCCAAAGAATAGCAAAGAGAGATATGAAAGCCTTCTACAGAGATCAATGCAAAGAAATAGAGGGAAAAAATAGAATGGGAAAGACTAGAGATCTCTTCAAGAAAATTAGAGATACCAAGGGAACATTTCATGCAAAGATGGGCACAATAAAGGGCAGAAATGGTATGGACCTAACAGAAGCAGAAGATATTAAGAAGAAGTGGAAAGATTACACAGAACTGTACAAAAAAAAAAAATCTTCATGACCCAGATAACCAAAGTGGTGTGACCACTCACTTAGACCCAGACATCCTGGAATGTGGGCCTTAGGAAGCATCACTACAAACAAAGGTAGTGGAGGTGAGGGAATTCCAGTTAAGCTTTTTCAAATCCTAAAGGATGATGCTTTGAAAGTGCTGCACTCAATATGCCAGCAAATCTGGAAAACTCAGCACTGACTACAAGACTGGAAAAGTTCAGTTTTCATGCCAATCCCAAAGAAAGGCAATGCCAAAGAATGTTCAACCACCGCGTAATTGCACTCATCTCACATGCTAGCAAAGTAATGCTCAAAATTCTCCAAGCCAGGTTTTAACAGTACATGAACAGTACTTGAACTTCCAGATGTTCAAGCTGATTACAAAAGTCAGAGGAACCAGAGATCAAATTGCCAACATCCGCTGGATCATAGAAAAAGCAAGAGCATTCCAGAAAAACATCTATTTCTGCTTTATTGACTATGCCAAAACCTTTGACTGTGTGGATCACAACAAACTGTGGAAAATTCTTTAAGAGATGGGAATACCAGAGAACCTGACCTGCCTCCTGGGAAATCTGTGTGGAGGTCAAGAAGCAACAGTAAGAACTGGACATGGAACAGCAGACTGGTTCCAAATCGGGATTGGAGTACGTCAAGGCCGTATATTGTCACCCTGCTTATTTAACTTACATGCAGAGTACATCCTGAGAAATGCTGAACTGGATGAAGCACAAGCTGGAATAAAGATTGCCAGGAGAAATATCAATAACCTCAGATATACAGATGACACCACCCTTATGGCAGAAAGCAAAGAAGAACTAAAAAGCCTCTTGATGAAAGTGAAAGAGAGTGAAAAAGCTGGCTTAAAGTTCAACATTCAAAAAATGAAGATCATGGCATTTGGTACCATCACTTCATGACAAATAGATGAGGAAACAATGGAAACAGTGACAGAGTTTATTTTGGGGGCTTCAAAACACTGCAGATGGTGAGTGTAGCTGTGAAATTAAAAGATGATTGCTCCTTGGAAGAAAACCTATGACCAACCTAGATAGCATATTAAAAAGCAGAGACATTACTTTGCCAACAAAGGTTCATCTAGTGAAATCTACGGTTTTTCCAGTAGTCATGTATGGATGTGAGAGATGGACTATAAAGAAAGCTTAGTGCTGAAGAATTGATGCTTTTGAACTGTGGTGATGGAGAAGACTCTTGAGAGTTCCTTGGACTGCAAGGAGATCCAACCAGTCCATCCTAAAGGAGATCAGTCCTGGGTGTTCATTGGAAGGACTGATGCTGAAGCTGAAACTCCAATACTTTGGACACCTGATGTGATGAACTGACTCATTTGAAAAGACCCTGATGCTGCGAAAGATCGAAGGTGGGAGTAGAAGAGGACAATGGAGGATGAGATGGATGGATGGCATCACTGACTCAATGGACATGAGTTTGAGCAAGCTCCACGAGTTGGTGATAGACAGGGAGACCTGGCATGCTGCCGTCCATGTGGTTGCAAAGATTTGGAGATGACTGTGCAACTCAACTGAACTGAACTGATTCCTTTTTGAGTGACTTTTGACAGTTTATGATATCAAAGCAGTCATTCAGTTAATCTACATAGTAAAAATGTATTGACATAAAGTTGTTCAAAGTGTTTTCTTATCATCATAATGCTTAGAGGATCTGTGGTAATGTCCCCTCTTTCATTTTTCATTTTTGATTTGTAGTTTGACTTGTAGTTTGGATCTCTTTTCTCTCAAACAAATACATTCTCTCTTTCTCGTTTTATTTCTTGGTCATTCTGACTAAATGTTCATTAAAGGAATTTGACATTAAACAACAAGCTATGTCTACCAGCAGTGCTCTTTGTACTTCTAGGGTACAAAGACTAGCATGCAAATAGACTCAAAATACTAGCAGAGAAGTGGATTAATTAGCAGGAGAAAATGGGGTCATCTTTTTTTTTCTCTCTCTCTTTTTCTTTTCACTTTTTATTTTGAAGTAATTTTGCAAAAATAAGGTTGAAAGTTTCAACCCTATAATCCAGTTGGCTTCTCCGGCAACCAGTTCCCATCCTGATGCCATTTAAGGGTCCACTAAGAGTCACCTCATTGACATATATCAGGTATGGGTAAATGGGGAGGTTTTATATATATATATAAATCCATATATATATATATGGATTACTAGACATAAACTACTGTGTATCAAATAGATAAGCAACAAGGATATATCCTACAGCATGGGAAACTATAGTCATTATCTTGTAATAACTTTAATAGAGTACATACTATAAAAATACTGAATCATTATGCCATATATTTTAAACATAATACTGTAAATCAACTGTACTGCATTTTTTTAAAAAAGAAGAAATTCATAATTTAAAAAATCAACATTGGTACAATACTAACGACTAAACTATGAATATTTGTATTTCTCTACCATTAATGCTTGTAGTTTATCCCACTAGCTTCCTTTCCTAAGTTTCTCCTCAGAAAGAGAGTGTCACAGGAACCATGGAGGAGCTGTTCTCCAAAGCTATGTGACACATATGCTGTGCAGTATAAGACATGTACTTGGGATCCATGAAAATGTGGCACCAGATCTCCTGCTTGGGGAGGCAGGGTTGTTGGATGGCCCCAGCTGCTGTCCATTGAATTCCTCACTGCACTCATGCTAAGTCATACTACTCGTGGGCTGCCTAAAGACTTCCTAAAGTCAGTCTCACCAACACATCTTTTTTTTTCAACGTACAAACATACATTACCATGTGATTGCTGGCTCAGTTGTTCAATTGTGTCTGACTCTTTGTGACCCCATGGACTGTAGCCCGCCAGACTCCTCTATCCATGGAATTTTTCAGGCAAGAATACTGGAGTGGGTTGCCATTTCCTACTCCACGGGATATTCTAGACCCAGGAATCGAACTTGGGTCTCTTGCGTCTCCTGCATTGACAGATGGATTTTTTACCACTGCACCACCTGGGAACCCAGGTAAGATACTGTCAATTATAGACACCATGAAGTATATAACATTTCCAGGACTTATTCATCTTATAACAGAAAGTTTGGTTCCATTTTTTATTCCTTAGATTGGATCTCATCAATAAGTATCTTTAATACCTAACCCCATTTGGGGTCTGTTTATAGGAGTCATAGAAATAGGGCAAATGTATACTCATCTATTCTGGGTGAAGTGTGTTTATTTTAATGTCAATTAAGTAATGTTGCTTTATAGTATTGTAAAGGCCTTCTATATCTTCACTGATTTTCTATTTGCTCTACAGATTACTGAGAGAGGAGTACTGAAGCCCCTCAACTAAAATTATGAATTTGTCTATTATGCCTTCAGCTCTATCAGTTTTCATTTCCATATTTTGAGGATAATTGTCAGGTGCATACATATTTAGGATTGTTATGTCTTTTTTGGTCAATTAATTCCTTTATCATTGTGTCCCACTTTTACCCCTTATAGTACTATCGCTTGTATTGAAATCTACTTTGTCTGATATTAATATAACCACTCTTTTAGTGAGTGTCTACATATCTCTTTTTCTATCCTATTGCTTTTACTTATGTCAACATCTTTAATTTGTAATGAACATTTATTTAGATAGCATATAGTGTGGTCATGCATTTTATTCCATCTGATAACATCTATCTTTTAATTCAAATGATTGATCCTTTTATATTTACTGTAAACATTTATAGTGTTAGAGTTAAACCTAGTATCTTATTGGATGTTTTCTCTTTATTCTATTAGTTCTTTATTTTTATTATTATTTTTTACTTCAACAGCCTTCTTTTGGATTTGTTTTCTAAAACCGTATTCAGTTCAGGTCAGTCACTCAGTTGTGTCTGACTCTTTGTGACCCCATGGACCGCAGCATGCCAGGAGGCTTTCTTGTCCATCATCAACTCCTGGAGCTTGCTTAAACAAACTCATGTTCATCAAGTTGGTGATGCCTTCCAACCATCTCATCCTCTGTTGTCCCCTTCTCCTCCTGTCTTCTATCTTTCCCAGCATCAGGGCCTTTTCAAATGAGTCAGTTCTTTGCATCAGGTGGCCAAAGTACTGGAGTTTCAGCTTCAGCATCAGTCCTTCCAATGAACACCCAGGACTGATTTCTTTTAGGATGGACTGGTTGGATCTCCTTGCAGTCCAAGGGGCTCTCAAGAGTCTTCTCCAACACCACAGTTCAAAGGCATCAATTCTTCAGCGCTCAGCTTTCTTTATGGTCCAACTCTCACATCCATATATGACTACTGGATTAACAATGTTTTTCTTTTTAATTTTTAAAGATTGCCTTAAAGTTTATAACACACATCTTTAATTTATCTCAGTCTACCTTCAAACAGTATTTCACTGCTTCATGTATAATGTAAGAACCTGAAAAGAAAACCATTCATTTTTTTCTATTGTCCGATTTCTGTTACCAGTGACATACAGTTTAATTTTAAATATGCTATAATCCAATAATATAATATTAAAATTTTTGCTTGTAATGGTCAATTACACTTTAAAATAAAAATAAGAAAAATGATATATTTTGCATTTATCTTAACATTAACCTTTTTTTAAAGCTTTTCATTTCTATGTGCAGAAACAAATTTATATCTCTTATCTTCTCTTGCATGAGAAATTTCCTTTAACATTTTATATAACAGGTCTTAGTGATGAAGTCTTGGTTTCCTTTTTTTTTTTTTTTTGAAGGAAAACTCTTCATGCATTTTTGAAAGATGATTTCACTTGTCATTAAATTAAGAGCTAAAAATTTTACCTTAAAAATGTCACTCTTCTGTCCTCTCTTGCATAATTTCTGGTGAAATCATTATTAATAGTCTCCTATTATCCATATTTTTCTTTCAAAGTCTGTATCTTTTGGTCTGTGTCTTTGTTTTCTTTTCTGCTTTAATTACCAGAAGTTAAATATACTCTATCAGAAGTGCTTTATTTATCTTTTTGTGTTTCTCTAAGCATCTTTAATCTGAAGTTTTGTCACTTTATTATTTTGGGAAAATTCTTGGCCATCGTCTCTTCAAATATTTCTTCTGCTATGTTTTCTCTAGTTCTTTAAAACCTTAATTACATGTGTATTAAGTTATTTGATGTTGTCCTGCAGCTGTTAGAAATCTTTCTTCCCTTACTGCTTTTTTCCTTGTGATTCAGTTTCAGCATATTCTCTTCGTATATATTCAGATTCATTGGTTTTTACTTCAGCTGTGTTAAGTCTATTGATGAGCTGGCAAATAAACTTTTGATCTTTTATACTAGGTTTTTTATATTTAGCATTTTCATTTGATTCTTTTTTTATTTGATTCTTTTATAGATTTATATCTCTGCTGAAATTCTGCCTTTCCTGATGCATGTCATCAAATCTTTAAGTTGAAGTTTTAAGGTATCAAACATAGTTGTTGCTGTTTTTTTTTTTTTTTAATTTTTCCCTGATGATGGAACCTAGACAACATTTATCAGACACAATAAGGAAAACTCTCACTCTGCATTATAAAAAAACAGCCAAATATCAACTATTACAGAAAAGAAATAAGATGGAAATATTTAAAAAGCTGTTTAAGCTATTTTCTTAAAGAGACTTCCTCTACTGCCAGAGATCTTGAATAGCCTCCTGGTCAGTCATCTGGAAACAATTCTTCACAGTATTGAAGAACTTGGCTTCCACTTTGGGAAGGGAACTATCTTTTCAACCTTACTTGCATTTTTGCTTTAACATCTTCTACAGAACTAGGTCCTTTTGGTATTTTAAGTTCTTTCATTTTTATGAAGGATTCTTGACATTTTGATCTTGGTGTTAATAGTTTTGAGTCTTTTTCACTCTGGTTTGATTTTTGCGCCTTTTTAGCTGGAGTCTCTCGTACAGATTTCTTTACTGGAGCTTTTTCTTCACAGTTTCCTCATCATCAAAATTATAATCTTCATTGTCATCTTTCTCTTCAGCAGCAGCAAATCATCTTGACATTAGTTATGCAATGGTCTGACTAGAGTCATCTTGATTGTTTTGTTTGTTTTCAGATTGCTTCAGATTCAGTTTGTTCCTGTTTCTTTGAGTTCAATTCTCAGAACTGTGACAGTTTATGCCATGGCTACAGTCTGGTCATCATACAGTTAACTTCTTCCACCTGGTGGGGCTTTCAGCATCTATAAGATAGCTCACAGGATCTGGCTCAGAATATAATCTATAGGCCATGAGAAGGAATTAAAGGTCCTTAACTATGCTTAATGACTAAACTATTATTATTTAGTCTTGTTGGATTGTTTTCCTTTGTTTCTACATTTTCTCACTTCTCTGATTAAACTTATTCTTTGATTAAAGCTTTTTCACAGACAAAAGGCAGACAGAGAACATGGGTGGGGAAGGATCCTAGAATCCTGCTCAGTTTCAGGGGCAGATTCTCTCCTATACACCACACTGGGAGAAGCTCTCTCTGGACTCCTGATTTACCCCTAATCTATGAGTGAATGTCAACTCACTTTGCACCTAGACCTCCTAGTGATTCTGTATATAACACAAGCCCACACCTGGTTTTTAGAAATGCATTAAAATTTTAGCAGATTTTTGTCTCATCTACTTGTATGGCTACCACATCTTTCTCCTATTGTTTGTCACCAGTGGCCCAGGCCCAGAGCCACACATAGTTATCAGGTGTAGTATTAAAACATAACACTATTACTTTACTGTCACAGTCTTCATAGACCAAGACCTGGGGACTGGAGTCGATGAGAAGGATGCAGGGGACCCAAGTCTCGAGTGAAACAAGGGTACTTTATTTGCAGAAATGCATGCTTATATATCTTCAATAAAATGATTACTCAGCCATGAAAAAGAATGAAATTCCACCAGTTGCAACAAAATGGATAATCCTTTAAGTAAAAGGTCACTGAAGAGAGTCACTGAAGGGAATCCAAGCAGGTGCTCTTTGCCATGATCTCAGTCCTGAGAACTGTGTGCAGTTCTGCTCCTTCCTATTTTCCAGGAACTGATAAGGAACAGAGAGTCCTTGAGAAACAGCACACAAAGGAAGAAAACACATTGAACCCCTTAAAGTTTAACGTCCCCTGACCCTTTAGTTTTCTTGTCCATTAGCTGTAGCATTAAAATTGTGAGCTTTAAAAAAAAAAAAAAAGAATTCTTACAGAAACTATGAAAGTATTTCTTGTCTCATTTGTTGCAATGAAGTGAAATGTGTATTTCTTGGAAAGTGACACACACTACTTGGTGTGAGATCCTTGGGAACCATACCAAACAGTTACATTTTGTTATCCTCATTGCTTACCTAAGAAACAAGGAAAAACAATTTTCTGAACAATGAATGTCTTCAGTGTTAAAACTCATATGGTGGAAATTGACCAAGGTCTCCGAGAGTAACACTCAGTAGCCAAGTAGTGAAGTAATGATTTGAACTAAGATGAGAAATAAAGGGTTAAAAGTAAGCCTATGATATCTGTAGGTTTTTGTTTTTTTTTTTTTCTTTACCACAGATACTTGGGAAATAAAAAGCTGTACTGGTCAAAACTCCTTGCAAACTTATCAGCAGAATGATAATAACAGAGTAAGTCCTTATATTTGGGATGCTTTTCGCACAATGCATCTGTGCATCTGGTCTGCCTAGGGGGCTTATTGTACATACTGTAGGAATTCATAAACATATGGGATCCGGCCCATTGGAAAGTGTCATGAAAGCTATATATACTGAAGTTTCTAAAGGAGATACTCTATAACCAAAATGGCTCCTTCTATAACAAGCAATGCCCTGCATGTATTGCTTGGAATATCCCATGTTTAATCAAAGTCAGAATAGGTCCTAACGGACCTAGGGAGCAGCATTGGTTGTCTCTAATCTTTTCAAAGGAAAATGCATTGCTTCTGTTACATTATCACCCATGCCCTTTGAATTACTAGTAAAGCTCAGTACTGAGTATGACACCTGATTCTTGTGAATCAAGTTTGACAATCCAAACCACTGATTTTTAATCTCAATAACTATCTCTGACTTCAAAGTACAAACACATTCCTCTGTGCAATAATGCCTGGTTCTATCTGACACATGATCAGAGTCTAAAGAAGAATTACTGAGCCAAACTCAGAATTCATGTCATTTTAACAAGCAAATTTTAAAATTATGTTTAAGGAGTTTTCATTTGTTGTAAGTTTTGAAATACAACTGTGTACAAATGATGGCATGAAGTGAGATAAAAATTTCTGAAAACCAAAAATCTTTATGCAGCATAGGAGAAAACAACATAGAAGAAATATTTAACAATGGAAGAAAAGAATAAAAAATTAACCATAATGAATTTATTTTCCTTTGGGTATAAGGTATCAGTGTTTGGCTATTTTGTGATAGACTATTGATCTGCAATAGCAGATAATAGCAGCCACACAAAATGAATCTATCCAATAGGCATTGTGCTGGGTACTCTTTCTTTATAGCTTAACTACAACAAAGATAAATAGACATAAAAAATAGTAATTTATTTGGATTGTTACTCAAGGTTCAACCTAAAGTACAACCAATACTGTTTTCACACTCAATGGTCTAGATTGCTTTGATTGCTAAAGGTAGCTAATATAATGACTCTGTGTTTAATTGTATAGTTGGTTTGAAAAATAGATATATATATATTTCTGTACTAGTAAACAAGTTTAATTTTTGTTGTTCTTAAATGGTTTTAAAATGTTTTCCCAACCTAATTTTTAAATTTAATACATAAATTTGGAAGCCCCTCTAGGCTTCTACTGCCAGTCAGAAGGAAAATGAAGGACTCTTTGGCCTTATAGTATTGGGAGGAGTGAAAATAGGGGGGAAAAGCTATACAGATTTACCACAGTATATTCTTCTCTTGAGTTTACTACAAGATGATGAGGTAGAAGGATGTGTGCTCATCTTCTCCTGTGAGAAATCCAAAATTACAACTCACTGCTGAACAACCATCAACAGGAGAATGTTGGATCCCACCAAAAAAAGAAACCCCACATCCAACGGCAAAGGAGAAGCCCCAGCAAGACATTAAGAGGGGCAAAATCTCATTTAGAATCAAACCACATAACTGCCAGAGACACTCAGAGGCTCAAACAAACTTTGTGCGCACTGGGACCCAGAGACCCCACAGAGACTGAGCCAGAACTGTTTTAGTGTCTCCTGTGGAGGAACGGGTCAGCAGTGGCCTGCTGCAGGGGCAGGGACTCTGGGTGCAGTAGACCTGGGTACGGCATAAGCCCTCTTGGAGGAGGTCGCCATTAACTCCACCATAGAGCCACCAGAACTTACACAGGACTGGGGAAACAGACTCTTGGAGGGCACAAACAACACCTTGTGTGTACCAGAACCCAGAAGAAAAGAGCAGTCACCACACAAGAGACTAACCAGACTTGCCAGTGAGTGTCCAGGAGTCTCTGGTGGAGGCATGGGGGATGGTGGCCTGCTGCAGGGTCAGAGGCACTGAGAGCAGCAGTATGTGCATGGGACCATCATCTTCATCACCTCCACCATAGTGTGGCCTCAGGTCAAGCAACAGGGAGGGAACATAGCCCCAACCAACAACAGAAAATTGGATTAAAGATTTACTGAGCAAGGGCCCACCCATCAGAACAAGACCCAGACTCCCCCACAGTCAATCTCTTCCATCAAAAAGCTTCCACAAGCCTCTTATTCTTATCCATCAGAGGGCAGACAGAATGAAAACCACAATTACAGAAAACTAACCAATCTGATCACATGGGTCACAGCCTTGTCTAACTCAATGAAACTATGAGCCATGCAGTGCAAGCCCAATAAAGATAGACATGTCAGGGTGGAGACTTCTGACAAAACGAGGTCCAGTGGAGAAGGGAATAATAACCCACTTCAGTATTCTTGCCTTGAGAACCCCATGAACAGTATGAAAAGGCAAAAAGATAGAACCCTGAAAGGTGAACTCCCCAGGTCAGTAGGTGCCCAATAGGCTTATACTACTGGAGATCAGTGGAGAAATAACTGCAGAAAGAATGAAGAGACAAAGCCAAAGCAAAAACAACACTAAGTTGTGGATGTGACTGGTGACAGAAATAAAGTTCAGTGCTAAAAAGAGCAATATTGCATAGGAACCTGAAATGTTAGGTCCATGAATCAAGGTAAATTGGAAGTGATCAAACAGGAGGTGGCAAGAGTGTTGATGTTTTAGGAATCAGCGAAATAAAATGGACTGCAATGGGTGAATTTAACCCAGATGACCATTATATCGACTACTGTGGGCAAGAATCCCTTCAAAGAAATGGAGTAGCCCTGATAGTCAACAAAAGAGTCTGAAATGCAGTACTTGGATGCAATCGCAAAAATGACACAATGATCTCTGTTCGTTCCAAGGCAAACCATTCAATATCACAATAATCCAAGTCTATGCCCCGACCAATAATGCTGAAGAAGCTGAAGTTGAATTGTTCTCTGAAGACCTACAAAACCTTCTAGAACTAACACCAAAAAAGATGTCATTTTCATTATAGTGGACTGGAATGAAAAAGTAGGAAGTCAAGAGATTCCTGGAATAAAGGGAAAATTTGGCCTAGAAGTACAAAAATGAAGCAGAGCAAAGGCTAACAGAGTCTGGCCAAGAGAATGCGCTGGTCATAGCAAACAACTTCTTCCAGCAGCACAAGAGAAGTCCAATACACAGGGACGTCACCAGATGGCCAATACCCAAATCAGATTGATTATATTCTTTGCAGCCAGAATGGAAAAGCTCTATACAGTCAGAAAAAATAAAACTGTGAGCTGACTGTGGCTCAGATCATGAACTCCTTGTTGCCAAATTCAGACTGGAATTGAAAAAAGTAGGGAAAACAACTAGACCATTCAGGTATGACCTAAATCATTCCCTTAGAACTATACTGTGGAAGTGACAAATAGATTCAAAGGGTTAAACCTGATAGATAGAGGGACTGAAGAACAACTGAGGTTTGTGACATTGTAAAGGAGGCAAAGATCAAGACCATCCCCAAGAAAAAGAAATACAATAAGGGAAAATGGTTGTCTGAGGAGGCCTTACAAATAGCTGTGAAAAGAAGAGAAGTGAAAGGCATAGCAGAAAAGGAAAGATATACCCATTTGAATGCAGAGTTCTGAAGAATATCGAGGAGAGATAAGAAAGCCTTTCACAGTGATCAGTGCAAACAAATAGAGGAAAACAATAGAATGGGAAAGACTAGAGATCTCTTCAAGAAAATTACAGATATCAAGGGAACAGTTCATGCAAAAATGGGCAATAAAGGACAGAAATGGTATGGAACTAACAGAAGCAGAAGATATTAAGAAGAGGTGGCAAGAATACACAGGAGAACTGTACAAAAAAGATCTTCATGACCCAGATAATCACAATGGTGTGATCACTCACCTAGAGCCAGACATCCTGGAATGTGAAGTAGTGGGCCTTAGGAAGCATCACTACAAACAAAGCTAGTGGAGGTGATGGAATTCCAGTTGAGCTATTTCACATCCTGAAAGATGATGCTGTGAAAGTGCTGCATTCAATATGCCAGTAAATTTGGAAAACTCAGCAGTGGCCACAGGACTGGAAAAGGCCTATTTTCATTCCAATCCCTAAGAAAGGCAATCCCAAAGAATGCTCAAACTACCGCACAATTGCACTCATCTCACACGCTAGTAAAGTAATGCTCAAAATTCTCCAAGCCAGGCTTCAACAATACATGAACTGAGAACTTCCAGATGTTCCAGCTGGTTTTAGAAAAGGCAGAGGAACCAGAGATCAAATCGCCAACATCCGCTGGACCATCGAAAAAGCAAGAGAGTTCCAGAAAAACATCTATTTCTGCTTTATTCACTATACCAAAGCCTTCGACTGTGTGGATCACAATAAACTGTGGGAAATTCTGAAGGAGATGGGAATACCAGACCACCTGACCTGCCTCTTCAGAAACCTGTATGTAGGTCAGGAAGCAACAGTTAGAACTTGACATGGAACAACAGACTGGTTCCAAATAGGAAAGGGAGTACGTCAAGGCTGTATATTGTCACCCTGCTTGTTTAACTTCTATGCAGAGTACATCATGAGAAATGCTGGGCTGGATGAAGCACAAGCTGGAATCAAGGTTGCCGGGAGAAATATCAATAACCTCAGATATGCAGATGACACCACCCTTATGGCAGAAAGTGAAGAGGAACTAAAAAGCCTCTTGGTGAAAGTGAAAGAGGAGAGTGAAAAAGTTGGCTTAAAGCTCAACATTCAGAAAACTAAGATCATGGCATCTGGTCCCATCGCCTCATGGGAAATAGATGGGGAGACAGTGGAAACAGCATCAGACTTTATTTTTTGGGGTTCCAAAATCACTGCAGATGGTGACTGCAGCCATGAAATTAAAAGACGCTTACTCCTTTGAAGGAAAGTTATGACCAACCTAGATAGCATATTAAAAAGCAGAGACATTACTTTGCCAACAAAGGTCCTTCTGGTCAAGGCTATGGTTTTTCCAGTGGTCATTTATGGATGTGAGAGTTGGGCTGTGAAGAAAGCTGAGTGCCAAAAAATTGATGCTTTTGAACTGTGGTGTTGGAGAAGACTCTTGAGAGTCCCTTGGACTGCAAGGAGATCCAACCTGTCCATCCTGAAGGAGATCACTCCTGGGTGTTCATTGGAAGGACTGATGCTGAAGCTGAAACTCCAATACTTCGGCCACCTCATGCGAAGAGTTGACTCATTGGAAAAGATCATGATTCTGGGAGGGATTGGGGGCAGGAGGAGAAGGGGACGGCAGAGGATGAGATGTCTGGATGGCATCACCGACTCGATGGGCATGAGTTTGAGTAAACTGTGGGAGTTTGTGATGGACAGGGAGGCCTGGTGTGCTGCGATTCATGGGGTTCCAAAAAGTCGGACACGACTGAGCGACTGAACTGAACTGAACTGAACTGAGGGATCTCTTCAAGAAAATTAGAGATAACAAGGGAACATTCCATGCAAAGATGGGCACAATAAAGGACAGAAATGGTATGACCATACAGAAGTAGAAGATATTAAGAAGAGGTGGCAAGAATACACAGAAGAACTACACAAAAAAGATCTCCACAACCCAGATAACCACAATGGTATGATCAATCACCTAGAGCCAGACATCCTGAAATGTGAAGTCAAGTGGGCCTTAGGAAGCATCACTACAAACAAAGCTAGTGGAGGTGATGGAATTCCAGTTGAGCTATTTCAAATCTTAAAAGATGATGCTGTGAAAGCATTGCACTCAATATGCCAGCAAATTTGGAAAACTCAGCAGTGGCCACAGAACTGGAAAATATCAGTTTTCATGCCAATCCCAAAGAAAGGCAATGCCAAAGAATGTTCAATCTATAGCACAATTGCACTCATCCCACACACTAGTAAAGTAATGCTCAAAATTCTCCAAACCAGGCTTCAACAGTACGTGAACCATGAACTTCCAGATGTTCAAGCTGGATTTTGAAAAGGCAGAGGAACCAGAGATCAAATGCCCAACATCCATTGGTACCTAGAAAAAGCAAGAGCATTCCAGAGAAGAATCTATTTCTGCTTTATTGACTATGCCAAAGCCTTTGACTGTGTGGATCGCAACAAACTGTGGGAAATTCTGAAAGAGATGGGAATACCAGACCACCTGACCTGCCTCCTGAGAAATCTGTATAGAAGTCAAGAACCAACAGTTAGAACTGGACATGGAACAACAGACTGGTTTCAAATAGGAAAAGGAGTACGTCAAGGCTGTATATTGTCACCCTGCTTATTTAACCTCTATGCAGAGTACATCATGGGAAATTCCAGGCTGGATGAAGCACACGCTGGAATAAAGATTGCCAAAAGAAATATCAAGAACCTCAGATACGCAGATGACACTACCCTTATGGCCAAAAGTGAAGAAGAACGAAACAGCCTCTTGATGAAAGTGAAAGAGGAGGGTGAAAAAGTTGGGTTAAAACTCAACATTCAGAAAATGAAGATTATGGCATCTGATCTCATCACCTCAAGGCAAATAAATGGGGAAACAATGGAAACAGTGAGAGATTTTGCTTTATTTATTTATTTATATTTTTTGGTCTCCAAAATCATTGCAGATGGTGACTGCAGCCATGAAATTTAAAAAAATGAAATTAAAAAACTTACTCCTTGAAAGAAAAGCCATGGTCAACCTAGACAGCATATTAAAAAGCAAAGACATTACTTTGCCAACAAAGGTCTGTCTAGTCAAATCTATGGTTTTTCCAGTAGTCATACATGGATGTGAGAGTTGCACTTGAAGAAAGCTGAGCACTGAAGAACTGATGCTTTTGAACTGTGGTGTTGGAGAATACTCTTGAGAGTCTCTTGAACTGCAAGGAGATCCAATTCGTCTTTCCTAAAGGAAATCATTCCTGAATTTTCATTGGAAGGACTGATGCTGAAGTTGAAACTCCAATACTCTGGCCACGTGATGTGAAGAAGTGATTCATTGGAAAGACCCTAACCCCAGGAAAGATTGAAAATGGGAGGAGAAGGGGATGACAGAGGATGAGATGATTGGATGGCATCACTGACTCGATGGACATGAGTTTGAGTAAGCTCTGGCAGTTGGTGATGGACAGGGAACCTGGGCATGCTGCAGTCCATCGGGTCACAAAGTGTCAGACATGACTGAGCAACTGAACTGAACTGTACTAGATTTACTAAACATTATGTCTGTTTTTCATTTCTCAACTAAGTCATTCATTTCTCCACATCAACATATATAATCAAACACACACACATAAGTTTATTGTAGAAACCTTCATACCCCAACCCCTATTTCTCAGCCCCTGACTCCTATACAATTGTTTTCTTTTTTTACACACTTAAAACTCAGGCTGTCCAAGTAGCCTCAGAAACAAATCAAAGAATCAGATCCACTGGTACTGAAATTGTCTAGAAGACTTTGAGAGTGGTGACCTGGGAAGTGTTGTCTGTGCAAAATACAAAAAGGACAGCCAGAATTGGATTTTAAGTGTTGTCTTCCTTTCCAGAGTAACTGGGCTAAGTATGCATAGTAATGGTCTCTGCTTTCCTGCTTAGTGATTGGGCTTAACATGAGCACCCACAATGGCTTTTAAGGAGCTTGTTTGCAGAAAGATAGTAATCAGCCAATATTTTGACAACAGCTCTGGAAAACAACCAGGTTTTCTCTGAGTCAGAAGACCTTTTCAGATGTCCTGAATAAAGTTCATACTAGAATCAAGTTTATGCCTGATTTGTTTAATTGGTCTCTTATCAGAGAAAAGGAAGCTTACCACAATATACTTTTTAGCCATAATTTTTCTGATTATACTTTTTATTCATCAATCAATTAGGTCATTAGAAAGAAACTATAGAAAATGAAAATAATTCTAATTGTAAAGAACAACAGTTATATAACTATAGTAACAGACAAAATTATGATTATAAAATAATTCTATAGAAGTAAGTTCTAGATAAAAAATATTTGAAATCAGAGGGCAAATTTTTGTTTATTATTTTCTGATTCCAAGTAAGTTCCTAAACTTCTCTGTCTTGCCTTCTTAATTTATAAAATACAAAAATGTCTGATTTGCCTACTCCATAGGAATTTCATGATTATCAAGTGAAAGAATGTGTATGAAAGTCCTGGTAACTGGAATATATATGAACCTTTTAATCCATGCAACTGTGTACTTACACTATCCCTTGAGTCCATCATTCATTTTTGTGGTGTGTTCCTAAGTTTGAGTTTCACCCAATTTAAACATCCCCTGTCTTTGAGTGACAGTAGAAGAGGCTTCACCTCACAAATCAACATGGTAAGTGATAGTGGCTGCTTGAAATAGAATATTGAATGTGTTTCTGAAAAAGTATTAGCTTAATAGAAATAAGTATTGTTAATAACTAGTGACATCTCCCATGGGGACAAGTAAAGAAATGTAAGTGGCCATGCCACATGTTTGCAATAGCTTCCTTAAAACTCAAAACAGTTATTCCAATAAACTGGATATTCCTTGCCAATTTAAGGACTAACATTAACACAGAAACATAAAAGATTTATATTACCTAGCATTAGTCTCTTCTACCTGGCCAAGATTAATATCACCTAGATTTTTCCAGGGTAATTAATATTATAGCCTTTTTGCACTGCCTTAAATTTGTTATTGAGGCCATTAAATTTTTTTCAAATAGAAAATAAATGTTGAGTGCTAGATAGATCTAGCTGTGAACTCACTGAAAAGCAAGGTGAACTCTGGTACTCTGACCAGTTCCGTTCAGTTCAGTTCAGTCACTCAGTAGTGTCCAACTCTTTGCGACCCCATGAATCGCAGCACACCAGGCCTCCCTGTCCATCACCAACTCCCGGAGCCCACCCAAACCCATGTCTATCGAGTCAGTGATGCCATCCAGCCATCTCATCCTCTGTTGCCCCCTTCTCCTCCTGCCCCCAATCCTTCTCAGCACTCTGACCAGCAAGGTAAGTATTCTCCATATTACTCCATTCAAAGAGGAATGCTTTCAATGATAAAGGATTGTTTCTCAGGAAAGGGATATAAATAGATGTGTGCATTTCCCTGTGAGAACATTTTAGCATGTCAGGAACCATGAAGCATAAATCTTAGTTGCTGAGTCTTCTGTACTTACAGATTGCTTTTGATATATGTCAGGAAGATATATTTTGATACATCTTTCCCCAAAGCAATAGTCCGAGGAAAAGGTATGACAATGTATAATTTGAGCAATGAGTTTTTAAAATGACTTATTAAATAGTGATCCACTTAAGAATGTAGAAAACACTGTTGATTTCAGATCATTGATACTAAATGGTCTGGTTGATACATTTGCCTTCATCCATTTATTTATTCAATCAATGATGTTTGAACACTATGTGCCGAGAGGTGTGCTAGATGGTGATAGTACAACAGTGAACAGGACAAGCATGATTTCCTACCTTCACAGGACTAACACTCTTCACAGAGATGCAGTCATTAACCAGGTAGTTACACCTGTGGAATTGCTGCCCAGAACACCGTACAGCATGCTAAGAAGATCATAATGGGAGGCCTTAATTCTGTGAGGTTAGGGAATTCTCAAGTCCTAAAGACTTATAATGGTAAATATATGAGGGTAGAGAAAAGGTAAATATTTTCTAGATAGATGAGCTAAAATGGTTAACTTAGCCAACTGAGCCAGCCAATCTAGATTAAAAAAATAATAATAATAACAAAGACAGATGAGTAGGTTTGTTAGAGTCACCCATTGTGAAGTACATTTTTGACCCTGGTATTTTCTTAATTTTCACCTGAGACTAGACAATTTTGAGTGTCTTATCACTAGGCTGATTTCAGAAGCAAATTTCTTTTGTCTGGATTTTCCCTGTTATTATTATTTTTTCCTTCCTAAGGCATGAACATTAAAACCGTCATCTACAGCAAGAATCTGACAAAAGCTTCCTAGGGAATAATGCCAGTAGCCTAGAAATATATATATGAATCAACAAGGAGAGAATAAGAAAACTCTCAGTAGGGTCTGTCCACACCCAATAACTCTTCAACATGGTAATAAAAAGACATCAATTTGGCACAGTTCTGAAATAACTTCCCCAGCTTTTGAGCTCCCTCTAGGGTCAACTGACATCTTTGGTGAGACTTGTTTAAAGCCCATCTTCTCCTCTATTCAGTGCTGCTTCCTTTTCTTCCCTTCTAGAAGTAGAAGCCCAAGCTTTCCCTAATAAACCTCCTGAAGAGTGTTCTCTGCACTAGGAACTAAACTGTGCCCCCTGTCCCCCGCCAAATCTATATATTGAAGTCCTAACCCCTAATGTGATTATACTTGAAGACAGGGCTTTCAGGAGATAATTAAGGTTAAATGGGGGCTTTCCTGGTAGCTCAGCTGGTAAAGAATCCACCTGCAAGGCAGGAGACCCCGGTTCAATTCTTGGGTCAGGCAGATTCCCTGGAGAAGGGCTAGGCTACCCAGTCCAGTGTTCTTGCCTGGAGAACCCCAATGGACAGAGGAGCCTGGTGGGCTGCAGTCTGTGGGGTGGCAAGGAGTCAGACATGACTGGGCAACTAAGCACAGCAACCTTAAATGAGGTTATAAGGGTAGAGTTCTAAATTCTGAAGGATTATGGCCTAATAACTGGAAGGAAAGTTATGACCAACCTAGATAGCATATTTAAAAGCAGAGACATTACTTTGCCAACAAAGGTCTATCTAGTCAAGGCTATAGTTTTTCTGGTGGTCATGTATGGATGTGAGAGTTGGACTGTGAAGAATGCTGAGCACCGAAAATTTGATGCTTTTGAACTGTGCTGTTGGAGAAGACACTTGAGAGTCCATCCTGAAGGAGACAAGTCCTGGGTGTTCACTGGAAGAACTGACACTGAAGCTGAAACTCCAATACTTTGGCCACCTCATGTGAAGAGTTGAGTCATTGGAAAAGACCCTGATGCTGGGACGGATTGGGGGCAGGAGGAGAAGGGACAACAGAGGATGAGATGACTGGATGGCATCACCGACTCAATGGACATGAGTTTGAGTAAACTCCGGGAGTTGGTGATGGACAGGGAGGCCTGGCGTGCTGCAATTCATGGGGTTGTAAAGAGTCGAACACGACTGAGCGACTGAACTGAACTGAAGTGAACTGATGGCCTAATAAGAAGAGAAAGATCTCTCTAAGTGTGTGTCTGTCTGTGTGTATGTGTGTGTGCACAGATAGATATCTTTATGTGTACACGCTGAAGAACAGTTACGTGAGCATACAGTGAGAAGGTGGACATTTGCAAGCCCAAAGAGAACCCTTGCAAGCATCTGACCATGCTTGAGGCAGGACTTAGATAGACCCCAGTCTGAGCAATCTCTCCCCTGTGGACAGAAACTCCATAAAGGCAGGATGATAGAGGAGGCTGGGCCCTGCCCAGATGAGAGATAAAAGACCAGATAGTCCTTATTCTCGAAGTCAGAGACCTCCCTGACTACTCATGTATAGAAAGGCTCCTTGGAGGTCAAAAAAGGAGGGGGTGTTGCCTCATAGTAAGTGATGTCATCTACGCATAAGCCTTTTCACTAGGGACCATCTTGGTTAAAAGATGTGCATGCACACATGGGAGGATCCTGAGATATACTGAATAAGGCCCCAGAACCAGGCAAAGTAAGATGATTGGTCAAAGGAAACCCAGAAGAAATGCCTCATAAAACTGATTCAAACTACCATGAGGGCACAGCTCTCTTCCTCTGATCTTGCCCATGTGTATATCCACATGCACACTCTTTTTCTTCCAAATAAATTCTTTACCTGTTTCACTATTTTCCATCTTTGTGGGAACTCTTAGAGTCCGAGCTCTGTCACTTACCACTGGTGTAGTAGCTAGGATTTGATGCTGTTACCCCTGTGACCAGACCTCAATCTCTGGCCAGGAACTGAAGCCCTGCTTCAAGCTGCTGTAGGCTGAGGCCATCCAAGATCATGCAGGGACCCTGATCTCAGACTTCCAGGCTCCAGAATTGTGAAAAAAAATAAATTTCTGTTGTTTAAACCAGCCAGTCTACAATATTTGGTTATGGCAGCCCCAAATGACTAATACACTCTTTTTCAGCACCTGCTTCCCAAGAAACCCAAGCTGCAATGGTGGCCCTTTGCAATCACCACTGACTATGAAATTAGGACAATTTCTCAGACTCAAATGGAAATAAAACACATAAATCATACACATAGAGATTTCTATATGCTTAAGTGCTTTCTGAGTGGAAACTTAAGCTTTCAATTAAGAAAGTGTTTCCTTTGCCTGAATTACTCTAAGATAACTACCTGGTGAGCACAGAGCTATTCATAATATTTATGACTTGGGGAGAGGCTGCCACTGGTCCCCGAGTTTCTGGCAGGTGGAAATGGAGACACTGTTATTTCTAGTATGTCATATTCCCAGTGGTGCTGAATCACTTGAAATTCCAAACACCTGCATTGTTCCCCCTAAGACTGCTTACCATCAAAATGCAAGATGCTGCTGAGCTCTGAGACAGGTGATAAGGAGGGCCCACTGAGCCAAGAAAACAACAAATAACTTTGTAGAAGCCTCTGGAAATTTAGCGTTTCCAATCAAAGCTTTGTCTGCTCTGAGCAAAACTAAGTCCTGCACTCCAAATTATTAGAGCTAGGAATGCAGGAAAACCTGAATCCTGCCTTGTAATAACTGCTTCCTAATAGAAGTATTCTGAAGCAGATTCATGCAAGAATCAATGCCTAGAAGAAAAATAAAGTGCCACTTCATCATGAAAGATGGGTCAGCACCTGGTACTGCAGTCAGGGCTCTCTGGTGCTGGTAGATTGAATTGACCCAGTTGAGACTGGTGTGTGTTAGTTGTTCAGCTGTGTCCAACTCTGTGCGACCTCATGGTCTGTAGCCCGCCAGGCTCCTTTGTTCATGGGATTCTCCAGGCAAGACTACTGGAGTGGGTTGCCATTTCCTTCTCCAGGGGATCTTCTTAACCCAGGGAATGAACCTGGGTATCCTGTATCACAGGTGGATTCTTTACCATCTGAGCCACCAAGGAAGCCAATTGAGACTGGACTGGAAGCCAAAGCATTGTGTCCGTTTATACCTTAAGCCCCAGACTCAGATTTCCTCTAGCTGCAAGCAAGGAAGAAACAAGAGTGATATGCGGTGCCTGAGCCCACTTACTCCCACATTTCTGCTCATGTTACTGCCTCTGTTTGAAAACCCTTCTTTAAAGGATACACCTCACACCTTCTTACAACGATGATCTACCTCACATCTTCCAGAAATATCCATTAGTGAGTTACTTTTTATTTGTGCCTTCCACTTTAGTTAAGTCCTTGTTTGCACATTTCAACCTCTTTACAATGATTTATTGAGTCTTTTTATTCACTAGAGAATGAGTTTCTTTGAGGCAAGGACCACATCTTGCTCAACTTGCAGATGATTCTAACACAAGACCTGAAAAACAATAGGTATTATGTATCCAAAAACATGAAATGACGCATCATCTGGCCCCAACCTTTCTTTCTAGCCTCCAGGCTCACTAAACCCACTAGTTCCTCACTTATCCACGCAGCCCTGCTTTGCCCACAGCACACAACTCACTGACTGGCAAACTTGTCCTGTACAGACACACCCTCTTGCTTTCACTCATATTGTTCCCTCTGTCTGAAATATTCACTCATCATTCTAAACCATAAACATGTTCATCTTCCTCTGAGATTCTACTTAAATACCATTCTCCAGAGAATCTCCTCTTTGCTTTCCCATCATCTCACGTTGATGTCTTACTATCCACACACATCATACTTTCTCTCTACTGGGCTATACATTCTTAGAAGTCAGAGTCTATCAGGAATATTTACAGCTCAATATGACAAACAATTTCATTAAAATTAAGCAAAATATTTGAACAAAGATTTCATAAGATAAAATATATTCCTCCCTTGGTATGGACAAGGCATTAGTACAAGGACCCTTGAAGATACCAAAATTCACCAATGCTCAAGTATCCTAAGAAAAATGAACTAATATTTGCATATAACTTATGTATATCCTCCCATATACTTAAATCATCTCTAGATTACTTATAACACCTAATACAATGTAAATTCTTTGTAAATAGTTGCTGGCACAGGACAATTTCAAGTTTTGCTTTTGGGGAATTTCTGGAATTAAAAAAGATATATTTTCCGTCCATGGTTGGTTTAAAATTCATGCATGCAGAACTGTGGATATGGATGGCCAACTATACACACACATGGCTAATAAGCATATGAAAAGGAGATCAACATTACTAGGTATCACAGAAATGCAAGTTAAAATACAGGGAGATATCATACTCACCCATTTGTTTTGATGAAACTTAAAGATTGAAAATACCAAGTGTTAATGAGGTTGTAGAACATCTAAAAATTTCATATGCTTCTACAAAATGGTACAAGCACTCTGAAAATTTTGCTTTAAAAGTTAAAAGTAAAACAAAAGGAAAAACTATGTACAGACATCCTGTTCCCAAATAGTTATTTAAACGAAACAAAAACATGTCTACATAGACTAACACACGAGTGTTCATAGCTACTTTATTAAAACTATTTTAATAATTTATTAAGCAGCCAGAAACTGAAAACAACACAAATGCCCATTAACAGGAAAACAGACAAATGACCATGGTATATTCAAACACTACAATGGAATAGTTCACTTCAGTTCAGTCACTCAGTCATGTCTGATTCTTTGCGACCCCATGGACTGCAGCACACCTGGCTTCCCAGTCCATCACCAATTCCCGGAGGTTGCTCAAACTCATGTCCATCAAGTCAGTGATGCCATCCTCTGTCATCCCCTTCTCCTCCTACCTTCAATCTCTCCCAATATCATGGTCTTTTCCAATGAGTCAGTTCTTTGCATCAGGTGGCCAAAGTACTGGAGTTTCAGCTTCAGCATCAGTCCTTCCAATGATATTCAGGACTGATTTCCTTTAGGATGGACTGGTTGGATCTCCTTGCAGTCCAAGGGAGTCTCAAGAGTCCTCCAACACCACAATTCAAAAGCATCAATTCTTTGATGCTCAGCTTTCTTTACTGTCCAACTCTCATTTTCATATATGACTACGAGAAAATCCATAGCTATGACTAGATGGACTTTTGTAGGCAAAGTAATGTCTCTGCTTTCTAATTTGCTATCTATGTTGGTCATAGTTTTTCTTCCAAAGAGCAAGCATGGAATAGTACTCAGCAACAAAAAGAAATGACCTACTGGTAATTGCAACAACATGATGAACCTCACCTTAAAATCATTATGCTGAGTGAAAGAAGCCAAGCACAAGTCAGTACCTACAGTGTGAACTCATTTATATAAAATTCTAGAAAACTGAAACCGAATCAGAGGTTGCCTGGGGCAGAGTTGGGGTTGGGGGAGAGACAGATTATAAAAGGACATGAGAAAACTATGGAAGTGATGAAAAATGCCTGTTTCCTTGATTGTGGTAATGATTTCATGGGTGTTTAAATATGTAAAATTCATTAAGTTACATTCTTCAAATATGTGCAACATGTACTTATGCCTCAACAAAACTAGGGGGAAGCTGTCAATGGTTCCATATCACCAATGAGTAAAATAAAATCTGTATCACAGTGTTTTCATAAGTCAGATCCCTGCCTCTGGCCTCATCTCCTATCATTCCTCCTGCACATTTTATGTTCTTAAGGACTGATCAGCATTTTCCTCCCTTAAATGCTTCTCCTTTGTATCACTATGAACAAAGCTAGTGGATGTGATGGAATTCCAGTTGAGCTATTTCAAATCCTGAAAGATGATGCTGTGAAAGTGCTTCTCTCAATATGCCAGCAAATTTGGAAAACTCAGCAGTGACCACAGGGCTGGAAAAGGTCAGTATTTATTCCAATCCCTAAGAAAGGCAATCCCAAAGAATGCTCAAACTACTGCACAATTGCACTCATCTCACACACTAGTAATGTTCAAAATTCTCCAAGCCAGGCTTCAGCAATTTGTGAACCATGAATTTCCAGATGTTCAAGCTGGTTTTCGAAAAGGCAGAGGAACAAGAGATCAAATCGCCAACATCTGCTGGATCATCAAAAGAGCAAGAGAGCTCCAGAAGAACATCTATTTCTGCTTTATTGACTATGCCAAAGCCTTTGACTGTGTGGATCGCAATAAACTGTGGAAAATCCTTCAAGAGACGGGAATACCAGACCACCTGACCTGCCTCTTGAGAAACCTGTATGCAGGTCAGGAAGCAACAGTTAGAACTGGACATGGAACAACAGACCAGTTCCAAATAGGAAAGGGAGTACGTCAAGGCTGTATATTGTCACCCTGCTTATTTAACTTCTATGCAGAGTACATCATGAGAAATGCTGGGCTGGATGAAGCACAAGCTGGAATCAAGATTGCCGGGAGAAATATCAATAACCTCAGATATGCAGATGACACTACCCTTATGGCAGAAAGTGAAGAGGAACTAAAAAGCCTCTTGGTGAAAGTGAAAGAGGAGAGTGAAAAAGTTGGCTTAAAGCTCAACATTCAAAAAACTAAGATCATGGCATCTGGTCCCATCACTTCATGGGAAATAGATGGGGAGACAGTGAAACCATGTCAGACTTTATTTTTTGGGGTTCCAAAATCACTGCAGATGGTGACTGCAGCCATGAAATTAAAAGACACTTACTCCTTGGAAGGAAAGTTATGACCAACCTAGATAGCATATTAAAAAGCAGAGACATTACTTTGCCAACAAAGGTCCTTCTGGTCAAGGCTATGGTTTTTCCAGTGGTTATGTATGGATGTGAGAGTTGGACTGTGAGGAAAGCTGAGTGCCAAAAAATTGATGCTTTTGAACTGTGGTGTTGGAGAAGACTCTTGAGAGTCCCTTGGACTGCAAGGAGATCCAACCAGTCCATCCTAAAGGAGATCAGTCCTGGGTGTTCATTGGAAGGACTGATGCTGAAGCTGAAACTCCAGTACTTTGGCCACCTGATGCGAAGAGTTGACTCATTGGAAAAGACACTGATGCTGGGAGGGATTGGCGGCAGGAGAAGGGGACGACAGAGGATGAGACAGCCGGATGGCATCACCGACTCGATGGGCATGAGTTTGAGTAAACTCCGGGAGTTGGTGATGGACAGGGAGGCCTGGGGTGCTGCGATTCATGGGGTCGCAAAGAGTCGCACACAACTGAGAGACTGAACTGAACTGAGGTCACTTGTTGGACATGTGCTTTTTTAAGAGGGTGCTTCCTTTCTGAAAATTTCACTCATACTCCACTCCTGTTCATCTGAAAATAGTTACTTATGTCTCAAAACTTTATTCATTTTGTGTATAGAGTAGTAGGTGCTTGATAAGTTATTGTACAATGTATGAATTGGCTAAGGTATACCTCCTTTAGGAAGTTTACTCTGACATATTCCCCAGAATTAGTCACTCTTTCAATTTTGGCTATTCCTTTTATTATCATCCAATATTGCTTTACATAGGGTTTTAAATCTGCTTCCTTACATGTTAATTCCTTGAGAACTGTGGTGGGCAGAATTCTAAGATGTCCCCTCAAATTCTTGTCCAGTATGCACACAAACTTTTTCTCAATCGTTCAATCAAATACTAATCTAGGAGTTACTATGAAGGGTATTTTGAAGCAGCAATTAAGGTCCCAAATCAATTTTAAGTTAGGGAAATCATCCAAGTGGTCCTGACCCAATCATGAGAATCCTTTAAAAGCTAAGTGTTTTCTACAGTTGATCACAGAAGAGAATAGATTTGAAGCATGAGAAAAATTCAAAGCACCTTTGCCAGCCAGATGGAGGACACCAAACTATGAGAAGTGTGAGCGGCCTCTAAGAGATGAGAGATTCCTGACAGTCAGCAAGGAAAATGGAACTTAGTGCCACACTCACAAGTTGAATTCAGCCAAAAGCAGAAATGAGCTCAGAAGTGAATTTTTTTTCCCTGAGTCTTCAGATAAGAATTAAATCTGACAAAGAGTTCCATTTTAGCCTTGTGATACTCTAGGCAGTGAACCCATTCATTCATGCTCTGCCAGACTTCTGAACTACAGACCTGGTAGCTAATAAAGGGTACAGTTTTAAGCCTCTACATTTTCATTTATTTGTTACACTGCTTACATAAAAATAACACAGGGATAGAAATCACATCTTATATATCTTTATAGCACATGATTACTCATGTAATAAGTATTAATTGTGTTTTTAAGAAAAAAATGAAAAGAAGAATGAGAAAAAGGAAAGGAGGGAGAAACAAAGATAAAAAATTAGAAGGAATGAAAAAGAAAAAAAACAGAAACATTTTAGTTTTCAAAACAGTGGTCCTTGACCTTAGCTACGCATTATCATCCTATGGAGAGCTTTAAAAAATATTAGTACCTGGGTTCCACCCGCAGTGATTCTGCTTTAATTGATTCGAGTGTGGCTTAAGCCTCCCTAGATGCAGCCAAAGTTGAGAATCACTGCTGTGGTTGCTTCCTGTGAACAGACTCCCAAGGCCCAGCAGCTCTGCCAGAACTCCAGCTGCCCCAGGCATCTGTGCAGACTGGCTGGGTCCTTAAGGTTAACCTCCTGAAAGCCCTTATTTACAAGCTGTGTCCTTTTCCACAGTAGGCTCTTCCCAGGATGTTAATCAGCCTCACGCTAGGACATATTCATTCTTCTCTCCATTCACAGGTTCCTTAGTTTAGGTTTAAATAATAATCCCTTGGTATTTTAATAAATTCTGGGCTTCTTCCACATTACAGCCTTCTTGGACCCTGCTGATCACATAAATTTTTCTCTGCAGGATTCTCAACTGCAATCTACAGAGAGAACATTGGTAATGCTCTGATTAGAAATGGTGAATGCCATTACCTGGATAATGTCCTTATCTATCACCAACACCTAAACATCTTTCTCAGTTAAAAATCACTTTAATTGCTAATCAGAGTTCTCTGAAGGGCTTTACAATCTTAAGAAAGCTATAAAGTATTGGGATCCTGAGCTACAATTCTGGTTCTGCCCCTTACTAACTGTGTGAGATATCTGGCAAGATAGTTAAGTGCTATTAATAATAGTTTATCATCTTTAAATAAACGAGTCTATATTATTTCAAAGGGTTTATATTAGACTAATAGTATGACAAAGGTTTATTACAACAGCTTAGGTGCATATATGTGCATTTCTCCATGTATGTTTGATATGACTGCATATGTACATATATAAATATAGTGATCAGGTTCAATCAGTTCACTGGAGTACCTAATATAGATCTGTCATTCTGAAGAAAGTTTTTTAGGAAAAAAAATGTAAGCTATTTCAATAAATTCCTTTCTTGGGGAAAGAAAGAAGGATGGATGAGCAGGATGCTCTACCTGGCATTAAGATATCAATATGTGCTACTGATTCTTAAGTCTAGTTGGTCTTTCAGAGGTATCTGAGAAGGGGAGGGAAAAGAGAATACACATAAATTTTAGATAAGTCTCTTGTGGAGAGACTTATACTCTGTGTGCCATAGAGTATAAGCATATGCTTACTCTACGTGTCAGCACCTGGGCAGTTACCTAAATAAGTGATCTAAACAATTAGGCAGGGTCAGCCTATGAGATAGGTATTTTTATTCCCATTTTTATAGGTAAAACCATTGAAATTTAAAGATTAATTGGAACATGGTCAAGGACATGTTGTTAGTAAGCCACGGGCCTGAGATATGAACTTCAGGCTCTTTGACCTGCCAATAAAATCAGTGTACTTGGTTTGGGTTGCCAAGCCTTGTCTTGGAGTAACATCAGATCACAAATTAGAAAAACCAGTTAAGTCCCTTGAGCCTGAGAGGGGAATGATAGCATGCAATGGAGAACTCTATTCCAAATGTGAAACCTAGCAGGGGAAGTTACTCACAGCTGGGAACCAATGGCCAGGAGGAAGCAAAGTTTCATGGGAGAGGGATGGGCCATTCAGGTATCTGACAAGACAACTGAACAAAAAGTTGTTAGGAAAGATGGTAGTTCCTTTATTTCAGTGCTCCCTATAGACTACCACTTGATACTTTTGAACTGTGGTGCTAGAGAAGACTCTTCAGAGTCCCTTGGACTACAAGGAGATCAAACCTAAAGGAAATCAATCCTGAATACTCATTGGAAGGACTGATGCTGAAGATGAAGCTCCAATACTTTGGCCACCTGATGCAAAGAGCTAACTCGTTAGAAAAGACCCTGATGCTGAGAAAGATTGAAGGCAGGAGAAGGGGACAACAGAGGACAAGATGGTTGGATGGTATCACTGACCCGATGGACGTGAGCTTGAGCAAGCTCTGGGAGGTGGTGAAGGACAGGGAAACCTGGCATAGTGCAGTCCAGGGGGTCAAAAAGAGTCAGGGACGACTGAGAGACTGAACAACAATAATAGACTACCACAGCAGCTCTCAAGCTTAAGGGTGCATCTGACTGGTGCATAGGACTGGTTAAATCACCGATTGCATATCTCACTCCCAGAATTTCTGATTCTGGGTCTAGGTAAGGTCAGGGGATTTACATTTCTAATAAATTTCCAGTGATGCTGATGTTGCTGATCTGGGGACTGCAGTTAGAGAACCACTGTACTAGAGATGCACAAATGTATCTCACAAGACCAGTAGATCTCTTTGGAAACACAGGTCACTACTAGATAGATTATCTAGGGTTTAGTTATCTATCTAGTTTCTAGATAGCAGTGTTGAAGAGTGTGAGCACTGTAACTATCTAGTTTCAACAGCCACTTATTGCTCACCAGGTGGTTGATTTGGGGCAATTTATTTAAATGCATGCCTTAGTTTAGATAAACAGATGGATAAATAGGCAGACAGGGACTTCCCTGGTGGTCTAGTGGTTAAGACTCTGTGCTTCCTCTGCAGCAGGTGAGGGTTCGATGCCTGGTTGGGAAATTAAGATCCCTCATGCTGTGTAGTACAGTCAAAAAATAATTAAAAAAAAAAGAAAAGAATAAACTTAAAAAAAAAACAAACAAACAGACAGTAAGAGAGAGTGGTCTATGCATAACAATGCTTAGCACATAGGGAACCAAGAGCTATCATTTTGCATTAGGACGGCAGGGGTGTGGTTTGGTGGACATGGGGATGGTCCATCCACATTCCTCCTCAGGGTCCTTGTTGCTAAGCTGTAGACCGTGTTGCAGGCAGACACTTGCCAGTTCCTTCAAGGATTGCCTCAGCTGCAGAGAGTCACCTTGCCCAAGATCATGCCCTTCCCAAAGCAAGCAAATGCAATGACTATTGAGGCCGAGATATAAAGGCTTGGTTACTTTGGCCCAATACAGGACAACTGTGCCCACCAGTATAGTCTAGAGCTTCCTGTGGGGTCAGCTGAAGCTGCTTGGGCTGCATCACAGCCTGACTCCTCTCTTTGCTCAATTCGGCCTCCTTCCTTCCCTTTCACAGAGGCTGCTCCCAAAGACTCCCCCATCTGAACATATTGTGCACTAAATTGCATCTCAGAGTCCGAATCCTAGGAAACTCAATGTGGAACATGTTAAGCCCTTTGAGGTCAAAGATGTAGGAGTTGGAGGAGGAGGCACACCATAAATATACATCAAAACTTTCAGACCCACTTCTTGGGTTTAGTATCTAATCTCATGAAATTTTCTAGTGAATAATAGCTCCATTCATTGCTACTTAGTATGTGCCAAGGATTGTTGTACTTCATCATTAGAAAATGCCTATGGGTTATTATTATCCTCAATCTACAGATAAGGAAATCAGATTGACCAGTGTCATGTAACTTTTATCCATAGCCCTGTTAAATAACTTTGTCATGAATAAAACCTGAGTATGTCTGATTGTGAAGGTTGTGATCTTATATATCATGCTTTTCTGCCCTGGTTTCTCATTAAAGGAAAATGCAAGCAGCATTTTTCACAGTATGAGAGACTTGGGGCTTGGGAAAGCTTTCCTTACTTAATCAGGTGATGTTCTGCCTGGAAAGTTGTTGTCTCCCCTACAAAAGAAATTGTTGTTGAGCCATGGGGGCTTTGTTGATCACTGTTGCAGGGCATTCCTGAAATTAGATAGCACTCTCTTCACTGCAGGCTCTCAGAAGAGGGGGAGTTAGCTCTGTGAGTCATGAGAAGACAGTGTTTGACAAGGACTGAAGATCATCCATTTTTTGACTACATGTATTTTGCTACTTCAGATTCTAAAATAAAATATGTTGAAGGAACACTCTAGGTAAACAGGCATTATTTTTTTACCTTGAAAGATACTGGTCCCTGACCCCATGGGGGAACTCCAGCATGGTCAAGTTGTACCAGTAGACAAGCAGGGACAATTCTGGCTTACAGCAGGCATTTCTGAGTGTCTCAGATCAAAAGCAAACCCCTGACCTCCTTGGCACCTTACCCCAGGCCCATGCCCTAACTGGCCCTTTGAATATTATCACTCTAGTGATGAGAAGAGACAATAAAAGATAAAACCAAAGATGTATATTTTCTTCCTAAAACCTGGGGCAGTTGGCTGACTCTTCCTCCCTTTCTCCTAAACCTTACCAAATAACCTAGACTGAGTTCATTTTCTCCTACTAGGTATATGAAGGGAAAGTAATATTTCATTATATTTCCTTGCAAATCTCAGAGACGGCAAGAGAAAGAAATAATTCGTGGATAGAAGCCACCCCAAATAGAGACTCACCATAGAAAACTGAATTTTTTTAAGCTCTTTGTTCAGCATGCCAAAAATTTCTAGTCCCCAAGCACTGTGACCTAATGATACACTTGAACTTAACCCTTCTATGTTGGCACTTCTCCTTGGGGACACAGGGAGAAGTGCTGTTTCAGCAAGTTCTGGAAGCCAGCAACCCCACAAGCCACAGAGTTCTGAGACATTCCTGGCAGGTGACAAGAAGCAGCCTCATTTTTCGAAGAGAAGGCAGGTCTGAGATGGCTTCAGAGCTGACTTGCAAAGCACTGGCATTCCCCCATCCTCCCTCTTCTGTTCCTCTGCTCCCCTCCCTTTGTCTCCCTCTTTTTTTCCTTGTATCTTTCCACCCTTTCTTCGATCTTTCCTTATGACCAGTTTTTTTTTTTTTCCCTTCCCAAAGCATTAACTGATTGTCTCTGAGAAGTAATATTATCTGGACATTAGAATTCAAATAAGAAGAAAACTACTTCATGCATTTAATATGGGACCCAGAGCTAAAAACCAACAAACAAAAACACCCAGACTGGCTGACCTCAGTTTTCTCATCTAAAAAAGGCAGAAGATAATTTTGCTGCATATCTCTGTAGATTGTTTGGGGTTCAACAAGACAATAGGTATAATTTAATACACTGCCTAGTTCAGAGAAGTCAATTTATGTTAGTATTTATTATTATTTGGAGTATTAAGGGTAGTAGTATTGCTACTGTTAACCTACTGGACTAGGCATTGACAGTTCAAAGGTGAAAAGGACAGTTCAGAGGTGAAATGGAGGTGACCTCAGAAAGCTGCTTTCTCAGGCCTTCCCCAACAGTTCTTAGCACAGTTGCCTCACAACAGAATAAACTATTCATAATTCAACAGTGATTCTCAGCCCTTGTTGTGCATCAGAATAACCTAGAGTGTTTTGAAAACCTGAGCTCTGTAGTTCCCTACCTCTAACCCCTGGGAAGCTAAGTAGCTTTGAAATAGATCCAGGCATTGCTATTTTTAATACTCTACAAAAGTGATTAGGATGTAGACTTAGAAATGGGCAACAAAGAGTTGATCAAACTGGTGTGAGTAACAAATTCAACTGTGTCTAGGTGGAAAGCATTCTTTAGTAAGTTTAATATTCAATTTTATTATTGTTTATTCTGTAAACTTTTTGGTTATGAGGTGATGCAGTGTTGCTAGCTTTAGAGTCCAAAAGACTAGGCTTGTTTTCTAGCTTGCATATCTAATGAACTCCCTACTCATCTGTGAAATGGGAATAAGGATGGTAACTGTGTCATAGGTTTGTTAAAAGAATCCAGTAAAATACATTTATTCAGTATTCACTGTTGCCCCGTCTATATCAGATACTGTTTTAGGTCTAGAGGATACAGCAATGAGCGAAACAAATCTCCATTTTCACAAAGCTCACCTTCTAGTGGGTAAGGAAGGAAATCTGTAATGCACGTAAAGTTGCTAGCAGTATTTGGCATACTTAATATGATACTAACTATTACATGAATATTTGGTGTACCCTAGTTATGTACCAGTGTTCTTGCCTGGAGAATCCCAGGGATGGGGGAGCCTGGTGGGCTGCCGTCTATGGGGTTGCACAGAGTCAGACACGACTGAAGTGACTTAGCAGAAGCAGCAATTATGTACCAGGCTGGTAAGCATGTTGAAAATACAGAGAACAAGAAAGGGTGTCTGCTCTCAGAGAGACTCTATTCTGGTGGACAAAAAACTGGCAAGGAAATAATTATACATGACAATTTCCAATATTTGTACAGGAAATTTCTATAGAAAACAGGGAAGCTAAAATACAACAATGGGATAGTTGCATCTTTCAGTGTCCTTTCCATGAAGAGAAAACACAAGTAAATCTGGCTTAAACAGAAAAAGGCTTTATTGGTAATTATGTCTGGTAACAGAGCAGGATTCAAGCTTGGTTATTTAAGACCTAGGTATATCTCTGCCTGTACTTTGTATGTCTGTATCATCTTCAGAGAGAACTTATAGTCATAAAAAGGCTGCCAGGATACCAAGGCAGGCTTCCCTGGTAGTCACATCCCATAAGCACTATAAGTTCTATGATGTGCAGTGATTATATTCAGTTCATTTCAGTTCAGGTCAGTCACTCAATTGTGTCTGACTCTTTGTGACCCCATGGGCAGCACGCCGGGCTTCCCTGTCTATCACCAACTCATGGAGCTTACTCAAACTTATGTCCTTTGAGTTGGTGATGTCATCCAACTGTCTCATCCTCTGTCGTTCCTCCTCCTCCAGCCTTGAATCTTTCCCAGCATCAGGGTCTTTTCAAATGAGTCAGGTCTTTGCATCAGGTGGCCAAAGTTTTGGAGCTTCAGCTTCAGCATCAGTCCTTCCAATGAATAGTCAGGACTGATTTCCTTTAGGATGGACTGATTGCATCTCCTTACTGTCCAAAGGACTCTCAAGAGTCTTCTCCAACACCACAGTTCAAAAGCATCAATCCTTTGGCACTCAGTTTTGTTTAGAATCCAACTCTCACATCCATACATGAATACTGGAAAAACCATAGCTTTGACTAGATGAAACTTTGTTGGCAAAGTAATGTCTCTGCTTTCTAATATGCTGCCTAGGTTGGTCATAGATTTTCTTCCAAGGAGAAATCATCTTTTAATTTCATGGCTGCAGTCACCATCAGCAGTGATTTTGCAACCCCCCAAAATAAAATTTCTCTCTGTTTCCATTGTTTCCCCGTCTATTTGCCATGAAGTGATGGGACCACGTGCTATGATTGTAGTTTTCTGAATGTTGAGTTTTAAGCCAACTTTTTCACTCTCCTCTTTCACTTTCATCAAGAGGCTCTTTAGTTTTTCACTTTCCGCCGTAAGTGTGGTGTCATCTGCGTATCTAAGTTTCTTGATATTTCTCCTGCAGACTTGATTCCAGCTTGTGCTTCATCCAGTCCAGCATCACTCAAGATGTACTCTGCATATAAGTTAAATAAGCAGGGTGACAATATACAGCCTTGATATACTCCTTTCCCGATTTAGAACGAGTCTGTTGTTCCATGTCCAGTTCTAATTGTTGCTTCTTGACCTGTATACAGATTTCTCAGGAGGGATTTCAGGTGGTCTGGTATTCCCATCTTTTTAAGAATTGTCCACAGTTTGTTGTGATCTACACAGTCAAAGACTTTGGCATAGTCAATAAAGCAGAAATAGATGTTTTTCTGGAATGTTCTTGCTTTTTCGATGATCCAACAGATGTTGGGAATTTGATCTCTGGTTCCTCTGCCTTTTCTAAATCCAGCTTGAACATCTGGAAGTTCATGGTACACATACAGCTGAAGCCTGGCTTGGAGAATTTTGAGCATTATTTTGCTAGAGTGTGAGATGAGTACAATTGTGCGGTAGTTTGAGCATTCTTTGGCATTGCCTTTCTTTGGGATTGGAATGAGGACTGATATTTTCCAGTCTTGTAGCCACTGCTGAGTTTTCCAAATTTGCTGGCATATTGAGTGCAGCACATTCACAGCATCATCTTTTAGGACTTGAAATACCTCAGCTGGAATTCCATCACCTCCACTAGCATTATTCGTAGTGATGCTTCCTAAGGCCCACTTGACTTCACATTTCAGGATGTCTGGCTCTAGGTGAGTGATTATCTGGGGTCATGAAGGTCTTCTTTGTGTAGTTCTTATGTGTATTCTTGCCACCTCTTCTTAATATCTTCTGCTTCTGTATGGTCATACCATTTCTGTCCTTTATCTTTACCTATATCTGTGCCCATCTTTGCATGAAATGTTCCCTTGGTATCTCTAATTTTCTTGAAGAGATCTCTAGTCTTTACTCATCTATTATTTTCTTCTATTTCTCTGCATTGATCACTGAGGAAGGCTTTCTTATCTCTCCTTACTATTCTTTGGAACTCTGCATTCAAATAGGTATATCTTTCCTTTTCTCCTATGCCCTTCGCTTCTCTTCTTTTCACAGCTATTTGTAAGGCCTCCTCAGACAACTATTTCGCCTTTTTGCATTTCTTTTTCTTGTGGATGGTCTTGATCACTGCATTCTGTATAATGTCACGAACCTCTGTCCATAGTTCTTCAGTCCCTCTGTCTATCAGAACTAATCCCTTGAAACTATTTGTCACTTCCACTGTATAATTGTAAGGGATTTCATTTAGGTCATACATAAATGGCCTAATGGTTTTCCCTACTTTCTTCAAGTTAAGTCTGAATTTGGCAATAAGGAGTTCATGATCTGAGCCACAGTCAGCTCCTGGTCTTGTTTTTGCTGACTGCATAGAGCTTCTCCATCTTTGGCTGCAAAGAATATAATCAATCTGATTTCAGTGTCGACCATCTGGTGATGTCCATGTGTAGAGTCTTCTCTTGTATTGTTGGAAGAGAGTGTTTGCTATGACCAGTGCGCTTTCTTGGCAAAACTCTATTAGCCTTTGTCCTGCCTCATTCTGTACTCCAAGGCCAAATTTGCCTGTTACTCCAGGTGTTTCTTGACTTCCTACATTTGCATTCCAGTCCCCTATATGAAAAGGACATCTTTTTGGTGTGTCAGTTCCAGAAGGTCTTGTAGGTTTTCATAGAAGCATTCAATTTCTGCTTCTTCAGTATTACCATTTGGGGCAGACTTGGATTACTGTGATATTGAATGCTTTGTCTTGGAAATGAACAGAGGTCATTCTGTCATTTTTGAGATTGCATCCAAGAACTGCATTTTAGACTCTTTAGTTGAGTATGAGGGCTACTCCATCTCTTTGAAGGGATTCTTGCCCACAGTAGTAGATATTTGGTCATCTGAGTTAAACTCACCCATTGCAGTCCATTTTACTTTGCTGATTCCAAAAATGTCAATGTTCACTCTTGCCATCTCCTGTTTGACCACTTCCAATTTGCCTTGATTCATGGACCTAACATTTCAGGTTCCTATGCAATATTGCTCTTTACAACATCAGACTTTACTTCCATCACCAGTCACATCCACAACTGGGTGTTGTTTTTGCTTTGGCTCTGTCTGTTTATTCTTTCCCGAGTTATTTCTCCCTGATCTCCAGTAGCATATTGGGTGCCTACAGACCTGGGGAGTTCATCTTTCAGTGTCCTGTCTTTTTGACTTTTCATGCTGTTCATGGCTTTCTCAAGGCAAGAATACTGAAGTGGTTTGTCATTCCCTTCTCCAGTGGACCACGTTCAGAACTCTCCACCATGACCCGTCCATGTTGGGTGGCCTACATGGCATGGCTCATAGCTTCATTGAGTTAGACAAGGCTGAAGGAAATGGCAACCCACTCCAGTACTCTTGCCTGGAAAATCCCATGGACAGAGTAGCCTGGTAGGCTACAGTCAATGGGGTCGCAAAGAGTTGAACAGGACCGAGCGACTTCACTTTCACTTTCATGGTCCATGTGATCAATTTGGTTAGTTTTCTGTGATTGTGGTTTTCATTCTGTTTTCCCTGTGATGGATAAGGATAAGAGGCTTATGGAAGCTTCCTGATGGGAGAGACTGTCTGAGGGGAAACTGGGTCTTGTTCTGATGGGTGGGGCCATGCTCAGTAAACCTTTAATCCAATTTTCTCTATAAGAAGGGGGCTGTGTTCCCTCCCTGTTGTTTGACCTGAGGCCAAACAATGGTGAAGGTGATGAAGATGATGGTGACCTCCTTCAAATGGTCCCACACAGGCACTGCTGCACTCAGTGACCCCAACCCTGCAGCAGGCACCGCCAACCCACGCCTCTGCCAGAGACTCCTGGACACTCATGGGCAAGTCTAGGTCAGTCTCTTGTGGGGTCACTGCTCCTTTCCCCTGGGTCCTGGTGTGCACAAGGTTTTATTTGTTCCCTCCAAGAGTCTGTTGGATTGCCAGTGAACAAATTCCTGGGTCCTGACAGGGGCATTGTTTAACAGGCCAAGGATTGGATTATTTGAACCAAACAGTGTTGCAAGAGATCACATTGTCCTGACTGACCATTTCATTTCTTTTCCAATCTCCACTTCAGTAGGTGATCAGGGAAAGGGCAAAATTTAGGATAATCACTGTATTTCTGGTATTCGAGATGTGACTTCCATGTCAAAGAAACATCTAACCCTTTGAAGCTCTGGGATAAGAACATTTCATGCACATAAAGAAATAATATAAACACTCATGTATTATTAATAGTTGATTAGGGTTGATATAAAGTTGCCAGAGACTGGGTAGCTTAAAATAACAGCAATACATTTTTCACAATTCTGGAAGCCAGAAGTCCAAGATCAAGGCATTGTCAGGATTGGCTTCTTCTGACACATCTCTCCTTGGCTTGTAGCTAGCATGATCTTCCCTTTCTGTGTTCTGTGTCTTAATCTCCTTCTTTTATAAAGATATGAGTCATGTTTTAAAAAGCTCCACCCCAATGAGCTCATTTTAACTTTACCTCTTCAAAGATCCTATATCCAAATACAGTCACATTCTTAGGTACAGGGGAATAGGATTTCAACACATGAACCTGGGGGTATAGTACGATTCAGCTTAGAACAACCCCTAACATGGAGAACTGACTTGGCATATTTGAGGAAAAGACAGGCCAGTGTGGTTAGAACAGGGTAAATAGGGAAGTGTTGGTACAAAATGACAGCAGAGAGTTAGACAGGGCTCTATCCATCTAAGGTCTTGCAGGATAAGAAATGTACTTAGATTTTACATTTTTAATGGCTGCTGTTACTGTTATGTATTAGTGTTATTACATTCAGAAAACTATGTATGAAAAATCAATAATTATCTAGCTGAAGGGAGAAATAACTGTATTTCCACCAAAGGAGCAAGCTTTTATTTATACCAGATAGGGCTTCCCTGGTGGCTCAGACAGTGAAGACTCCACCTGTAATGCATGCGACCTGGGTTTGATCCCTGGGTTAGGAAGATCCCCTTGGGAAGAGAACGGCAACCCACTGCAGTATCCTTGCCTGGAGAATTCCATGGACAGAGCAACCTGGAGGGCTACAGTCCATGGGGTTGCAAACAGTTGGACATGCCTGAGCAACTTGCACATACCAGGTAGAGATAGGAGATCTTATTTTTAAAAGTTCAGCTGCATCTCTTTAAATTGGTTGAGTGAATGAATAATTTAAGTACAAAAATGGGGCACTGCAGTTCTCAAGTAACCTACAATACATTCCTCCCTCCAATAACCCCTACACACACTGCCTACCCACCTGTGTTTGGCACATTTCCATGGTAACTGTCACGCTATTTAACTGCAGGATTGTGTTGTTAATATGGTGATTTAACATTTTCCATGTGGGTTAAACTGGATACAAAAAGCTGCAACAGCTTAGGCATGTGGGATAAATTTTATGGAATTTTCAATGGTTTTACTAAGCCATAGTTCTTCATAATTTTAAAAGAGATTTATTGCTGAAATCAAGAGTAGCTCAGAATGGTACTTGAAATGTGCTTGTCTCCTAGGGGAGATTTTTTTCAAAATGGCAGTCTGGTTTTAGGCAATTTCACCCCTTAGAGAGAGAAGAGTGATGGGATATAGCCAGAGGCTTGGCAGAAGGTGTCAAGACTTCAGATATTGAACCAAGAATCTGGTGCTAATGAAACCAGATGGGAGAGTAGTTAAAAGAACTTCCCAAACGGTGGTAATATGACTGGATATTTCAGCGTACACCCAGAGGGTCTTATGGATCTGCCTCTTGCCTCAGCAGTATTTGGTGTTTGGAAGGAACATACTTTCTTCCGGTCTCTGAGTACCCTCCAGACACCTCTTCAGTCCCAAACTCTGGGACCAGTCAACACCATATTTTGTGGTTAGGTCCTTATTGTAGGCCAACCATGAGCCACCAGATTCATCAGAATTAGTCCACCAAGGTGAAAGTTCCCATCAACTACCTGTGCACTTGCATTTGCAAGCCTCTTGCATCTACCTCTCTCTGGCCTTCTGGTTTGACCTCAAGCAGGTGGCTCTGGAGGCTGTCCAGCATCTCCTGAAGATGTGCTCTCTTTCAGGAAGTGTCCCAGAGTGATTGGGATGAAACCCAGGATGCCATAGAAGCCACCGTCACCCTGGAAGAGAACCAGGCCTTGCTGGATCTGCATGCCCTGAGTTCTGCCCACACATACTCTCATCTCTGTGACTTCCTGAAGATCTACCTCCTCGATGAGTGAGTGAAACTCATTAAGAAGATAGGCAACCACCTGACTAACCTCTGCAAACTGCCCATCCCCAAGGCTGGGTGTCTCTTAGAAAGACTCACCCTAAATACAACTAGGAGCCCCCAGGGCCCAGTGGCCTTTGAGGAGCCCTTCTGCATCTCCTTGATGTCAGGGCTTCTCCCTGAGCCTCCACCAGCAGCCATTAAGCAACTTTTAACTAGCTATCTATCAAGCCATGGACCAAACAGAAACAGTAAAACTTTCTGCCTTAGGAAAAAAAAATAATAGAAAATTGATTATTCAAAATCACCTGCAGAAATTTTTAAAAATACAGGTTCTCAAGTTCCCTCTCCGGCCCATTTTCTCAATTCTGATTCCATTGGTTTGGGGTGAGGTTTGGAAATCTATATTATTTCATGTGTCCCGGGTTATCCCAGTCTGGCCCACTTCAGTAACCACTGCCCTCCAGTAGTGAATACTGAAGTATGGTCCCCAAACCACTTGCATAGGATCATCTTCAAAAAATGCTAAAACTTCAGTTTCCTGGGCCATCTTTCTACCTTAGGAAGTTACAAAGAAGGGCTATAGCAATAAGTATCTTAATTTTGTCAATGTTCTTGGGTATTCTGAGAACATGACTAAGCTGTGTTCAAAAGCATTTGACAAGTATGCATGTAATCAGCTGTTGTTAGTTGTAATAGGGAACAAAAAAGAAGGGGATATAGGTCTGCTTCTCAAGGAACTCTGAAAAGCCAAACTACACAGCAAGGCGAGGCAAGGCATATTCTAAAAAAACAGAGACAAACTTGAAGCAGTATGGGATGAACTAGTTTTATAATTCTGAAAAGTAGTCCTATAGAAATTTTAAAGAGAGAGAATGATAGATCAGTATGATCTGGGCTAGTTTTGGAAGGCTTCCTGGAGGAAGTGATACTTGAGCTCAATTTTTGGATGAGAAGAAAAGTGGAAATGGTAGTATATTGTGCATATGAGAAGTACAAGAGAATAGTGATGTAGACTTAGTAAGAGATCTGGATGAAAATTTGAAGAATTTTCAAAAATCAGTCAATTATTCACCTTAGAGTATCTGTTTTTTCCTTTGTTTCCTCATTTGTACAATGTAAGCACTGAACAACATCAGGTATGAACATGCATAACAAAAACCTAGGCTCCTAGTGAGACACCAACCTGTTCTACTGTCTTCTCCTTCAAGATGAAGATAGCAATTACACGTCATGTGAAATCCTGTTTTTATTTTCTTGTTCCATATGCCAAAGAGAATATGGCCTGCCAGTCATCACTGCTCTTGCCAAACATCTTTGAAAAGGTTAGGGAAAATGATCCCATTGCTTTAAAAATATTTCATAATATAACTGTGACTGAGCTTTCTAAATTACCATCTTCAAAACTTAAATGGACTTCGTTTCTGGAATAATTTCTTCAAGACTCAAGATTATGTGAAACAGTTTGACTAAGATGCTTCAATACTAAAAACCTTTATTAAATGAATGGGAGGCTTCCCTGGTGGCTCAGGAGTAAAGAAGTCGCCTGCAATACAGGAGACGTGGGCTCAATCCTTGGGTCAAAAAGATCCCCTGGAGTAGGAAATGGCAAGCCACTCCAGTATTCTTGGAGACACAACTGAGCATTCATACATGCATACACACATATACACATACATGTGTTTATATATATGGACTACAGTCCCTGGGGTCGTATAGAGTCAGAAACGACTGAGCAACAAAAACTTCCATATATACGTATACATTACATTGACTAATTTTTACATAGATATAGAAAATCTTTGGGCTTCCCAAGTGGTGCTAGTGGTAAAGAATCTACCTACCAATGAAAAAGACCTAAGAGACACAGGTTTGATACCTGGGTGGGGCAAATCCTCTGGAGGAGGAAATGGCCACCCACTCCAGTATTCTTGCCTGGAGAATTCCATGGACAGAGGAGCCTGCCAGGCTATAGTCCAAAGGGTTGCAAAGAGTTGTACACAACAGAAGTGATTTAGCACATAGAAAATCTTTAGGTCTTTGGAATTTTCCAGTTCTTATAAGATCCCCTCAATCACCTCAGATATTTGTTTTCTTTAGGATTTACTATCAGTATTCTCATAAATAAGATACTGGAATCTACAAATTAGTGACAAATCAGCTCCTAGTAAAGTTTAAGGGGTATCTGTAGCTATAGATCACCTTAGGCCTGCAAGGTAGCCAGGTAGAATGAAAAGTGCAAGGGCTGTGGAGTCAAACAGAATTTGACTTGGAACCTGGCTCTGCTAAGCCTCCTGGCAGTGTGACTTTGATTATGGTTCTTAAGCCCCCTGACATTTGGGTACAATATGTGTAAGAAAAGGAAAATATTCATGCATTCCAAGGTTGAGTTACCATTCTCCTATAGTATAGTACTATATGTAGCACTCAATAAACAGGTACAAAAGAGGGAAAGGTAAGAGGCCAAAAGGGAGGGATGAAGAGAGAAGAGAGAGAAAGACAGTAATCAAAGCACTTTGGGGATGCTCAGAAATAAAAAATAAAGCAGAGATCATTTAGAGGTTTTAGAAATTGTATTGATACCAGTGACATTGCATACATCAGATCATGTAAATGAGACAAGGACCCTGGCTAATTGAAGCCTTACTGAGAATACAGGATATTTCTCAAAGCTTTTCTAAGAGCCCCAGTACTGCAATGCCTTATCTAGACCACCACCTTCCAACACTATGGCAACATATATAATGGAGAAGAGGTTGCTGATGCTTATCCAGAGAAGAGGGAGTGCTGTGTCTCCCTAGCTATTCCATGATCTATTTACATCACCAACAAGAATATCCAGGCTTGAGACTTAAAGATACCAAGTTATCAGAATTTTCTTTTATTAGTAGGAAAATATATCTTTTCCAGGCTACCATCTTATTCACAAAGGCTATAACTGGTCCCAAACAAAGATGCCTTAGCTAAGATATTCTATGTGATTAAGGGAACTGAAGAGCAAAGATTAAAAAAAAGAAACCCATGTAGGGCCATTCATAGCTATTCTGTTTCAGATGATGCTAGCCAACATGGATGGGGATCAGAGCTCAAATTCAAATATTTTGTGCCTCTTCATATTTCAATTGAGTTAGAAAATTATGATTAATATTAAGTAGCATCATTTGACCTCTGCAATTTAAATTCATTAATATCCCCCAAGGTCAGTATTAAGACCAAATAGTATAATCCCAGAAACATCAGAGGCAAAATCCTGTTTTGGTTCTTTTTCTCAGAAATCTAAGAACCTACATTGGAAACTTGAGGCCCAGCAGCCTAAAATCATCCCCCAGCTATTTGAATCATAGTTAGTGAAATAGCCTTCTGCCATTTCATCCAACAGACATATATAAAACATTGAAGACTTTTAATTAAAAAATAAATTCTAATAAATTATATGTGATGAGCTTTTACTTTATTATAAAACTATTTTCTTTCTTTGACCTTCCCCCTGAAAACAGCCTGGCCCAATAATCTAAAAGAGACTAAACAAACATTTCTCCATCAGAGATCACACGAGGACACACTCAGGAACTAAACAGCTGATCGCTATTGCATTTCTGAGCTGCTGTCTCAAAATAAGAAGGACTCTTCATGTCTCCACCTCGCTCCAGGTTTTCAAGAGAGACTCACCTGGGAAGTTACTGACATACTTTTTGAAAGGATCTATTTATAAGATGCAGATACTCAGAACAGGAACACAGCATCCTGGTCCGGTAAGAAGCCTCGGAGGGCTACAGAATGCAGAGCTAACTGCTCCTGCCTCTGCTGCTTCCCAACCTCCTCAGATTCTGTGAGGTATCTTGAGGAGGAGAGAGCGGAGGATAGAAGGGGGCAGATTTCCATTCAGAACGGCCTCCTCAGATGATGAATTTGTACCCTGAACAATAAGCACTGCCCTGATCTATTGCTCAGAGCCATGAGTAATACACAGGAACTGAGACGCTAGGGGAAAGCTCTGGATGGTGTGGGCTGCATCGCAGACAAGCCTGCTCAAGTCCTGACTGCTGAGCATGGAAATTTATGTATTACCTTTCAGCCTGCCAACTTCTTATCTGCCCAAGAGAATTTCCTTTTGAAAGCATACAAATAGACTTAATAGAGTCGGGGATAGAGTCTGTTCTTTAAGCACTGTGCTTCCTTTTATCCTGATGATACAAAAGTTTACACTTCTTGAAAAAGACACATTTAAGTGATGGGGCTTCAGGTAACTCCCTGGATTGAAGTTACTGTAAAAGTCACTCAGGTGATATCACTATAACAATCACAAATATTTCTTGTTATGTGAGAGCAAAATAAAAGAACAAACCTGTCAAAAAGTATCTTATCTCTGTTTGTAGAACAGTGTGTAATTCTTATTTCTATCATCTTGCCTAGGTTAACCTCTTTGGGCCACTGAAAACTTGGGAAATAGGATTGATAAGGTCCTTTTCTGCCTTAAGATTCCACAAGTTTATGTTCTAATGACTTATAGTGCCTCACCCTCATTATTATTCTATCATCTCACACTAGCAATAACAGTGCCTTACCCTATGCAATTGTGCTCCGTATTATTTATTTCTTATAATAAACTTATGAATTAGATGCTATTAGAGTGACCATATAACAGATGAGGAAACTTAATATTTAGAGATGATAGGCAATTAGTTTAGGGCCTTGTGGACAGTAAGTGATGAAACTTGGATCTGAACTTGTCTGTCTTTAAAACCTTACTCCATGCTACATCACCTCTCTTCTGAACAGTTGGTATATGATATCATGTATCTTCTGATATATTAGACTAATTGTACAAACAAGTTTCTGTGGGTTAAGCAAAAAAGCATAGGTGTATCATCAAGTCTTTTGCTTAAGGCTTCAAAGGGTCCACAATGAAGACAAGGATTCCTCAGGCTGCAAATACAGCATCAGAAGCCACATGTTACATATAGATATAGGTAGATGTAAACATATATAAGCCTATCTATATATCTATCCATATCCATCTATCTATCTCTGTCTATCCATCCATCCATCCATTCATCTATATCCATCTATCTACTTCCCTTATTCCTCTGTTGCAGAAGTGTCTGCAATATCCTGGAGAGTTTCTTATGACAAATGATTTAATAAATATTCTTACATGAGTCTATGTAAATATTTGCAAAAGATTTCAGCACTTGAACTCCCAGAATTGAGAATCAAACTCAGCCATTTGATATTGTAAAAGGAGCTACATTTTTTTTTAAAAAGTCAAAGCTTCTTCCAAGTAAAACAACTCAGAAAATATTTGATCCTTACATTTTTAAGAATACTTTAAACAACTAAATAGATTTCTTTTTATAAGATTATGTGTAAGATAGGCAATAAAAATGATTGAAACCTGTATCAACAATGATAACTGCCAGAAGGGAAACAAATACTGCCCAGAACTAATGAGAATAAAATCAGTTTCTTTACTTTCACACATTAGATGAGCTACAAGGCTCCAAGTTCAACTAATAGTGTATATTACCCCCAACCTTACCAGTTCTACCCTAATGCAGAATAAAGCTCAGCACTTTACCATAGAGTCAATCTTGCAAAAAATAAGTCAATGAATTATTTCACAGAAACAATTATACCAGCACTACTGGATTCTCTTTAATATTTTTGTTGCCCTTGTTTTTCACTTCCTATTGCACTTACACACTGAGCAATATTTATATATATATTACTGGCCATTGGATTTCTCAACAAGAAAAATACCTACTCCAGAAAATACCTGTTTTAGAATATACCTAATTCTAAACAGACCAAAAGGATCTGTACATGTTTCTTACTTTTCATAACTTGGGAACAATGTGCTAGCCTGCAAGCTCTTTAAGGGTGAAAATCTTTGTTAACTTGGTTGGTTAATGTTTATTAAGTTCCTAAATGATGTCTAGCACACAGTAGGCACTCAAAAAATAATCAGTGGAAAGTTGAATAAATAATTATCAGAAAGATAGACTTATTTCCTCCTGTATCAATTCTTGCCCTGTAAGCAAGTCAAAGAGTTACTATATTTGGAAATGTCTTGCTGTATAAAAATAAAGAAGAATCTACTTGACATCTTGAGGTCCTTCTGTCACCAAATCCAAATGGCCATGTCACCCAGGTACTAATTCTTAAAAGTCCCAGAATAGTAGACAGTTTCTTCCAATCTTATAGTTTCTCTGCCAATACAGAAAGTAACTGGCAGTTTCTCTCAACAGAATACTATATTGAGACTCATTTAGATGCAAGTAACAGAACTCATTTCTACCAGCTTAAAGAAAGTAATGATTTTTATTACACTTCCAGAAGCTACTTAGAGCAGATATGGGCAGACTCTATAGCCAGGGATCTCCAGATTCCAGAGCCAGAGACTCTGTCTCTTATAAACACATGGATTTTGTTCCCTCATCCCTGTGGATACATTTTCGTTGTTTTCGTCCAGTGCCTATCATAGTACAAAGCATGCAATGAGTATGCTGTTAATATAACTGAATGAATGAATGGTATGTCTCTGCTTCTCCATGAATATCGAGAAGAAATGGATGCACAGAATTGCTTTTGATTCCAGTATCTCTAACATATTTCTTCTTTGCAATTTAAAATTCTTAGGAAAAGAATCTATTGCTTCGACTTGACAATGAATTAACTCTTTCTTGGGTAAGGGTGTATCTTTTATCTAAGCAGCACTTACTAGGGAGCCCTATTCCACAAAAAGGGAAAAGATGCTCAGAAAAGGGTGCATTGCTGGAGCAGGTTTTCAAAGAAATGTCCACTAAAACAGTGGTCGAGTCTTGGCAAAGATGGCTACAATAATCCCTGCCCACAGGCCCCTCTGCAGCTTGACTTCACTGCTTCTCCCATGAAGAATAAGTGTCCATCTCCTGCCTTTGATTCTGGGCTGGCTTTATGACCTACTTTGAATAGCAGAAAGTGGGGAAATTGACAGTATGAGAGTCCTAAGCCTGATTCTCAAGAAGCCTGAGCATGCTGCCACAATCATGAGACGAATCCCGTGTTTGCCTTCCGGATACAGAGGTGCCTCTTGTGAGCCAGCTCTAACCACCAGACGTGAAAACAAGACTATATTAGACTGTCCAGCCCCAGTTCAGCTGCCAGATGACTCCTGCCATGTGAAAGACCTCAGATGAGACCAAGGGAAGTCCTGGGGGCAAATAAAACGGCCCATGTTTTAAGCTTCTATGTTTTAAGGGTGGTTTATTATGCAGATATTGTTGACTGATGTAAATTTTCATAAATTTTAGTAACTTTCTTTGCTCCTCAGCTATTAATGAAAGTACTAATGTTGAATCCTAAATTGGCACCAAGGCATTCATTCATACATTGATTGTTTATCTAGGTCAGCCTGATTAAAAACAAAACAAAAAACTGGGAAAGAACTGAAATTATCCTTTTCACTTCAATAGAAAGAGATTTAGGTTTGTATTCTGGTTACAACACTTATTAACTATTCTAATATTATATTTATATTTAGGCTCCCTAGACCTCAGTTAGGTGTTCTACTAAATGGGAATCATGACAGGTACATTTCAGAAAGGGCTGTGAATGTCATCTCCTACACAATATGCACAACCATTGCGCTGAGGTACTTTGTGAAAATGAAATGAGATCATTTACATAGAATTTATTTTTAAAGTGTGGTCCAATATAGGCATAAACACTGTCATTTAAAGGATACTATAAAGCTCAATTTGTCTCTCACGGGAGTTTAGGCATTCAGTTCAGTTCAGTCCCTCAGTCATGTCAGACTCTTTGCAACCCCATGAATTGCAGCACGCCAGGCCTCCCTGTCCATCACAAACTCCTGAAGTTTACTCAAGCTCATGCCCATCGAGTCAGTGATGCCATCCAATCATCTCATCCTCTGTTGTCCCCTTCTCCTCCTGCCCCCAATCCTTCCCAGCATCAGAATCTTTTCCAATGAGTCAGCTCTTCGCATCAGGTGGCCAAAGTATTGGAGTTTCAGCTTCAGCATCAGTCCTTCCAATGAACACCCAGGACTTATCTCCTTTAGGATGGACTGGTTGGATCTCCTTGCAGTCTAAGGGACTCTCAAGAGTCTTCTTCAACACCACAGTTCAAAGGCATCAATTCTTCGGCGCTGAGCTTTCTTCACAGTCCAATTCTCACATCCATACATGACTGCTGGAAAAACTATAGCCTTGACTAGATGGACCTTTGTTGACAAAGTAATGACTCTGTTTTTTAATATGTTATCTAGGTTGGTCATAATTTTCCTTCCAAGGAGTAAGTGTCTTTTAATTTCATGGCTTCAATCACCATCTGCAGTGATTTTGGAGCCCAAAAAAATAGTCAGCCACTGTTTCCACTGTTTCCCTATCTATTTCCCATGAAGTCATGGGACTAGATGCCATGATCTTAGTTTAGGTACTAAATCTGCACAGAAGTTTTGGGCACACAGCTGAGCACAGAGTTTTTAAACCAATAATTCACATTTGTGTGTATCCCCTCTCCCTCCAGAAGATGATAATTCAGCTCTGTCCCCTGTCCCAGGTGTCCCCTAGACAACATAAGTGGTAGCCCAGCTCTCCTTCAGATAAATGATGCCCAGGTACCATCGAGTATAGCATTCCCCTGAACCTAGTTGAGGGAAACTCTAACATAATAAACATTTTGAAAATGTGGCCTTGTGATCAGTCAAGTTTGGGAAATGCTACCGGGTGTTTGACCACTGGGAGATTAGTAATTTACATCAGTGTATAAAGGGCCTGAGAAATCCTGTAGTGAATAACAAACAAAAAAGTAAAAGTGAAAGTCACTCAGTCATGTCCATGGAATTCTTCAGGCCAGAATACTGGAGTGGGTAGCCATTCCCTCCTCCAGGGGATCTTCCCTACCCAGGGATCAAGCCCAGGTCTGCCACACTGCTGGTGAGTTCTTTACCAACTGAGCCACCAGGGAACCCCAAGAATACTGGAGTGGGTAGCTGTTCCCTTCTGCAGGGGGTCTTTCTGACCCAGGAATTGAACCCAGGTCTCCTGCATTGCAAGTGGATTCTTTACCAGCCGAGATCCCAAGCAAGTCAAAATGTTGTCTAAACAGTATTTCACTTTTTGTTTTAAATATAAAGTGACTTTCACTATATAATGCCATTTAACACATATGGAACTTGTATAAATCAGGGCATACTGTGGAAAATCCTAATCTAATGTGACTGCCCCCCACCCCACTTTAGAGAGGTCACTGAAGTCCCTGGGGCACAGGGGTTTGTACACAGTCAAGTACAAATTCAACTCTACTATTCAGGTACAGCACCAGCCAGCCCCTTCATTTGCTTTCTCCTGCAATGATTTTCCCAATAAATCCCTTTGGAGTCATCTCCTACCTCCTATTTCTCCTCCCATATGCAGTCATCACCTTAAAGCACATAAAGGCTGGGGAAGTCCATCACCACTCTGCTCCACAAATGGAGAAGCAGCATTTCCACTTTGCCAAGTGTAGAGCAATGGCTTGGCTGGCTCCATCTATCTCTGCTAATAACCTAAGCATGCTGCCGTGGCTTATTTATTACAAACAGGGCACAAAGGAAAACTGCAGGCCTTCCTTACAGTCTGGATATTTGCATAAGTCCTGGTTCTCCCAACAGAGATGTTTCCTTTGGCCCAGCTGGGTTTTCCTGAGTAGTCAGATGTGACAAGCACATTTAACCCAGGGAAAGAGTAGAGGGCTAACTTAGGGAAGATGGTGATGGTCTTAAGAGACATTTGAGAGGCAGGACTGCCTAATGAATAAGACCATGGTCTCTGTAGCCAGTCGTTCCTGGGTTTGATGACCACCACTGGCTTAGATATAATATAATATAAACACATATGAAAATATAATTGTATATAATATGCATATAATTGGATATACATGTATCTGTCCATGTGTATGATTCTGTTATTAATTGATGATAATAGGATTGAGTTGCCATATATCTATATTATTTGTATGAACATATTGAAAAACACTAAGGTATTAAATTTCATAAAATGCAAAAATCCATAACTAAACATTTATATGAGGTCAAGAGCTTGCCTGGTGGTTCAGATGGTAAAGACCTGCTTGCAGTGTGGGAGACCAGGGTTTGATCCCTGGCTTGGGAAGTTCCCCTGGAGGAGGGCATGGCAACCCACTCCAGTGTTCTTACCTAGAGAATCCCATGGACAGAGGAGCCTATTGGGCTACAGCCATGGGGTCACAAAGAGACAGACATGACTGAGTGACTAAACACACTAGCTTGGACAAATTACCTAACATTTTTTACCTTTGCTTCCTCACCTGTGAAATGGAGATTATAAAAATTTCTACCTCATATAATCACTGAAAAGTATAAACAAAATCATGTATATAAAATACTTACATTCAGGCTCAATAAATAATAGCTATTATTAGTAGTCACACTACTGCAAGGTAGTTTCTATTGCCCTTATATATGTATTAATTCATACAGAAAATGCCTGAATCCTTTTTATCTGCCCGGCATGGTATTAGATCCTGAAGATATAGACAAAAGGAGCATGCTATCTTTCTGTTCAAAAAGCTCTAGTTGTAGTAAAGACAGCAAACACAGTAACCATACGTGGTTGCAGGTGCACTGATAAAATAGGAGGAGACCACAAGACTGCAGGCAGGAAGAGGTGTGCTTCAGAAAGGCACGACTCTGCAACAGTGGCTTGGAGAACTAAATAATTTAAGTATCTAATAAAAGGCTGGCCATATAGAAGGTGATTCACACCTAGTAGCCACATATAAGAAAACAGGAGTTAGGCAGGTGAGGTGATGCTGAAGCCATATCAGGGAGGTGACCAGCTTGAGGGGAAGGCATCAGGAAGAGGACAGCATGTCTGATCCTACAGGACATTTCTTTAAAGCTAAGACAAAGTGAAGGGGAGGCTGTCAGACAGGGACCTTCATCTCAACAGAAGGGCTTGGTCATTTAATTTAAAAGGTTAAGGGGACCACTGAAATATTATAAGCAAGAGTAGGGAGGCAACAGAAATAGAAGACATTAAGAAAAGGTGGCAACAATACAGAGAACTATACAAAAATATCTTCATGACCCATATAACCATGATGGTGTGATCACTCACCTAGAGCCAGACATCCTGGAATAAGAAGTCAAGTGAGACTTAAACATCACTACGAACAAAGCTAGTGGAAGTGATGGAATTTCAGTTGAGCTATTTCAAATTCTGAAAGATGATGCTGTGAAAGTGCTGCACTAAATATGTCAGCAAATTTGGAAAGCTCAGCAGTGGCCACAGGACTGGAAAAGGTCAGTTTTCATTCCAATCCAAAAGAAAGGCAGTGTGAAAGAATGTTCAAACTACTGCACAACTGCACTCATCTCACACATGAGCAAATGCCCAAAATTCTCTGAGCCAGGCTTCAACAGTATGTGAACTTCCAGATGTTCAAGCTGGATTTAGAAAAGGCAGAGAAACCAGAGATCAAACGGCCAACATCCGTTGGATCATCAAAAAAGCAAAGAGAGTTCCAGAGAAACATCTACTTCTGCTTTATTGACTACATCAAAGCTTTTGACTGTGTGGATCACAATAAACCATGGAAAATTCTTAGAGATCGGAACACCAGACCACCTGAACTCCCTCCTGAGAAATCTGCATGCAGGTCAAGAAGCAACAGTTAGAACTGGACATGGAACAACAGACTTGTTCTAAACTGGGAAAGGAGTACTTCAAGGCTGTATATTGTCACCCCACTTATTTAACTTATATGCAGAGTACATTATGTGAAATGCTGGGCTGGATGAAGCACAAGCTAGAATCAAGATTGTCGGGAGAAATATCATCAGTGACCTCAGATATGCAGATGACACCACCCTTGTGGCAGAAAACAAAGAGGAACTAAAGAGCCTCTTGATGAAAGTGAAAGAGGAGAGTGAAAAAGCTGCCTTAAAATGCAACATTCAGAAAATTAAGATCATGGCGTTCGGTCTGATCACTTTATGGCAAATAGATGGGGAAACAATGGAAACAGTAAGAAACTTTATTTTCTTGGGATCCAAAATCATTGTAGATGGTGACTGCAGCCATGAAATTAAAAGACACTTGCTCCTTGGAAGAAAACCTATGACCAACCTCAACAGCATATTAAAAAGCAGAGACATTACTTTGTCAACAAAGGTCCATCTAGTCAAATCTATGGTTTTTCCAGTAGTCATGCACGGATGTGATAGTTGGTGTATAATGGAAGCTGAGTCCTGAAGAATTAATGCTTTTGAACTGTGGTGTTGGAGAATACTCTTGAGAGTCCCTTGGACTGCAAGGAGATCCAACTAGTCCATCCTAAAGGAAAAGAGTCCTGAATATTCATCGGAAGGACTGATGCTGAAGCTGAAACTCCAATACTTTGGCCATCTGGTGCAAAGAACTGTCTCATTGGAAAAGACCCTGATGCTGGGAAAGATTGAAGGTTGTAGGAGAAGTGGATGACAGAGGATGAGATGGTTGGATGGCATCACTGATTCGATGGACATGAGTTTGAGTAAGCTCCAGGAGTTGGTGATGGATAGGGAATCCTGGCATGCTGAGGTCCATGGGATCACAAAGAGTCAGACAGGACTGAGCGACTGAACTGACTGGGGAGGTATGTAGACTTGCATCTGGGGAGATGATTTCAGCTGAATCATGGAGCTTAGCTTATGGAGTGGGAGCAACTTAATGAAACGAGATCACTAGGAGTAAATTCTTCCCCAAGGAGCCTTCCCTGGGACTTCCCTAGAATAGTGGATAAGAATCTGCCTGCCAATACAGGGCACATGGGTTCAATCTCTGGTCTAGGAACATTCCACATACCTTGGAGCAAATAAGCCCATGCACCACAATTACCGAGCTACCCTCTGGAGCCTACAAGCTGCAACTACTGAAGCCTGGATGCCTAGAGCCTGTGCTCCACAACAAGAGAAGCCACTAATCTGCCTCCCATCTTGGAGGATGACTCTACTCCTGTCCAGACTTTTTCCTGAGCACCAGTAACCTCCTGCCCTACTCAGGTCCTCTAACACAAGAGCCAAGAATGGTGCCATTGTGACTTGTGTCCCAGGCTCCTGAGACAGGATTCCAGGTGGCTGTACCAGCTCCGGGCAGAGGTGAGATAGGTGGGGCTGCTGGCAGTCCCCTTCCAATTATTGCTCAGGCAGCGGCCCTCATCATCTACCTGCATAGCCGGCCTGCTGTGCAGTGCCCTTGTCTGCTCATTCACAGAAGCCAAGGGCCTCCTGCCCAATTCCTGGACCAAACCTGATGGAGGCAGGGAGGACATCAGCAGCCTCTGACCTACCAGCTGGTGAGGGCTAAAATTTGTCTAGCTAAGTCAAGTGTGCCAGGGAACCCTGACACTGTCTTCTCCTGGCTCTGATTCACTGTGCCCATCTGCATTCCTGGTCTGCTGACCTTGCTTCCTGATTTGCCCTTCATTTTCATTGCTGAGACCCAGGATGCAAGTTGCTGTCTACTATCTGTCTGCCCTCTCTCACTTTTCTTGAGGTCTCATTCCTCCCATCTAATATGAATAAATGTCATTTTATTGTCAGCTCCTATGTGGGCCATTTGATATGCATTACCATATTTAAATCTCATCACAACCTTACGAGATAATTATTATGTCCTCTATTTTATGTGAGAAAACCAAAGCTGACAGAGATTAATAAGTTGCTCAAAATCACAGAGCAAGTTAAGTATCAGCAGGAATTAGAATCCAACTCCCTTTAACCCCCAAACCTTTGCGTTATACCTAACTAACTTTTGACTGGAGTAGACTTCCTCAAATAATGTAAACCACTCACACCACCAAAGCTGCCAGCAGTCACACTTGGTATATGGTCACTAACTGGAGTCTAATAGCCATACCCTGCCCCACCAAACAGAACCACTTGGGCCTCAATGCTGGGCACCTCGCTCAGGCTTTATTAAAGTGAAATCTGGCTTAATGGCCTTGGTCTTCAGTGGTCTTCTCTGTAGTTGAGACCATAAATGAAGTTGAGTGCAGAAGAATTGACGTTTTTGAACTGTGGTGTTGGAGAAGACTCTTGAGAGTCCCTTGGACAGCAAGGAGATCAAACCAGCCAGTCATAAAGGACATCAGTCCTGAATAATCATTGGAAGGACTGATGCTGAAGCTGAACCTCCACTACTTTGGCCACCTGATGCGAAGAACTGACTCGTTTGAAAAGACCCTGATTCTGGGAAAGACTGAAGGCAGAAGAAGGGGACGACAGAGGATGAGATGGTTGGATGGCATCACCAGCTCAATGCACATGAGTTTGAGCAAGCTCTGGGAGCTGGTGATGGATAGGGAAGCCTGGCAAGCTGTAGTCCGTGGGGTTGCAAAGAGTTGGACACGACTGAGCAACTGACTTGAACTGAAAACTGCATGGGAAATGAAGGCTTAGACTTCAAGTACAGCTGTTCAGACCAGATGCAGACATTCCTTGTGGCAGTGTTGTAGAAGTCTTGTGGTCTTGCCTGTTTGTGAGGAGGGAGCCAGCCGATAACATATGGCTCCAAATGCCTTTTGAAACACCAGGAAATACAAGTGGCAAAGTACACAGATGAAGATTTTCTGTGAGTCCAAAGAGTTTTAACTCCAGTCAGGGCAGAGTGGAAGGGAGGTCCGCAGCTTTCCCTTCTCCACGGTTCTGTGGCTTCTGCTGCTCTTGACATAGGGACTAAATATCATCACAAACACCAGCACTTCACCAGGCAGCCCTGGGCCTGCTACTATCTCCCCAAAAAACAGGTGGGTTCTTTGAAGGGACAGACACAATGTACTATTAGCACTGTTTCAGTGAAACATAGAAATTATGCCATGAAAACTTAATTGCCACTTTATTCAGTAATCAGCATTAACATGGTGAATATTTAAAGCTACAACAGACTGCATGACAGCCAGGAGTTAGGCAGTGGTGGCTTCTAGAAAGCTAGAAAATGAAGACCTGTGTGGACTGAGGCTGACTGAGTTACTCAGGCCCTTTTCTACCTGTGTGTGAAAAGGCTCACACCAGTGGGGTTGGCCAATCTCTAGGCATGTTAGGACCACTTACTCCATTGAAATCTCTTCCCAAGTTTCTCATCTATGCTTTGATTGAATGAAACTCAACCAATTTAGTTCTTAATAAATATGGTGTGGCTAGTACTGGGGTTAAGAAGACAGAGCCCACATCTTCAAGAAAGTTGTGGTGTATTATTGGTAATGAAAAGGTACAGTGATGATTATGATCAAGCCATCATATAATCAGGAAAGAGAACAGGTTTAGCTGATTCCTGACTCTAAAACTCATTAGTAATTTGACCTTGGGTATTTTCCTACTCTTTAAAATGGGGATATCATTATGGACCTAGCAAGGGTATAAGGAGTTTTAAATACAATCTCTTATGACCTATCCCAGTGCTTGGTATGGACTATATGCTTGTTAAGTGGTTTTTGCCAAAATGTAAGATGAAACAAACATAAAAAGTAGTTTCATAAGAAAAGTACAAATAAAATACTGAGAAATTTTAGAGGACATAGAAATGGCATTGCCTTGTGAAGCAAAAAGGCTTAGTGGAGGAGGTTATATTTGATATGGGTCTGAAAGGACAGGTAGACATTTTATAGGTGAGAGCCTCTGAAAATCTTTGTAGGAGCATAAAAAGTCATAGTTGAGTGAATGGATTAAAATATGAAGATGGGGGATTATTTTTTTAGGCAGAAGAAACTCATATCAAAGGCACAAAGGAGTGAAATGTGGGATTTGTTAATGGAATAGCAGAAAGATTCATTTAGAGAATTTCAGAAGAGTGCCGAGAGTCAGAAAAGACAGATTGGGCAACATACAGTTGTGAATGTGAATGCCACCCTGAATGGGTTAATTAACAATACAAAGAGGAGGAGCTATTGGAAATTTCTAAGCAAAGAAGAAACACATTTAGAGTGGCAGTTATGTGGAGAAGAGATTTGAGTGAGGGGAGACAGGTGGCAGGGGTGTTGGTGGGAAACTGTTTCCAGTTCAGGCAAGAGATAATGACAGCTGAATTGGGGGCTAACAGTGAAGACATAGAACAATGGACAAATGTGAGAGATACTGTAGGATAGAAACCACAGGAATATGCAAAGAGTTGAATATGAGGAGCAAGATATGCTCTTTAGAAGTACTATGGCTGAATGATATGAGAAGGAAACAACAGACAGCTTGAGTGCCAGAAACTAGTAAGAGAAGTGTGTGTGTGTGTGTGTGTGTATGAGAGAGAGAAAGAGAGGTGTGAGGGGAGAGAGAGAGGTTGATTGATGGTTAGTCAGAAAGAGAGCAACACTGACTTTTAGAATATAGCTCCTATGAGGTCAGATCAGGCCAGCCATATATTCCCGGGCAATACACAGGGTCACCTGCAAATGTGGATTTGAAGAACATGAATTGGACTGTGTATAACCCTCAACTCCTAGAAACCAGGTTTCTGACCACTGAGCATTTGCTTCCATAACACACTGCCTGTCTCTGAGGTTTCACAACTAACACAGACCATACAGGAAGCCAGGAGGGTAGATAACTTCTTCTAGAGAAGACAGAGGAGCTCTTCATTCAGGCCCACTTGCAGCCTCCGAAGTGGAATGTTCAGGACAAACAACTAAGGAAATGAGGAAATAAATTTAGAACTTTTATTTTTAATATAAAGAGAAAGTGAAAGTGAAGTCACTCAGTCGCTTCTGACTCTTTGTGACCCCATGGACTGTAGCCTACCAGGCTCCTCTGTCCATGGGATTTTCCAGGCAAGAAGTGCTAGAGTGGGTTGCCATTAAGTGAAGATCAAAAATACTTAATACCCAAATTGAGATCAGACTCTTGTCTGGAGTATATATGTCAGTGAATGCAATTCCAGTCAGGAGAGTGGGACTTCACAGGTAGAGAGGCTGGCAGTGGCACCTGAACTCTGGCATTGCTCTCGAGATATTGCCACATGGTATCACTTACATAAAGTAGGTTTACAGAGAAGACTGTCTGATATTAAACAAGCTAACCCTCACAAATGCACTCATGATATGTAATAATCGCCTCTGAGGAAATGCAGAGTGAAGACAATACGAATAATTTGTGTAGTATCTCACTACAGGAAAATTGCGCGACTAAGATTTCTGTCCTTGGTATGAGATCTCCAATAACCACACCAAAAGTAAAAATGGACATTCAAATCAGATTTGACAAAAGTTGGCCAAAATTATTGAAATTAAGACTATTTGTATCCAACATAGTTATTAATATTTACTAATACTCGTATATATGTGTTTGTGTGTGCTCAGTCACTCAGGCATGTCAGATTCTCTGCGACCCCATGGACTGTGTGTGGCCCACCAACTCCTTCTGTCCATGGAATTTTCCAGGCAAGAATAATACTGCAGTGGGTTGCTATTTCCTATTCCAGGGGATCTTCCCGACCCAGGGATCAAACCCACATCTCCTGCATCTTCTGCACTGGCAGGTGGTTTCTTTACCACTAGTGTCCCCTGGGGGGAAAGAGACACGTGCACCCCAGTGTTCATCGCAGCACTGTTTATAATAGCCAGGACATGGAAGCAACCTCGATGCCCATCAGCAGATGAATGGATAAGGAAGCTGTGGTATATATACACCATGGAATATTACTCAGCCATTAAAAAGAATTCATTTGAATCAGTTCTAATGAGATGGATGAAACTGGAGCCCATTATACAGAGTGAAGTAAGCCAGAAAGATAAAGACCAATACAGTATACTAACACATATATATGGAATTTAGAAATATAGCAATGATAACCCTATATGCAAAACAGAAAAAGAGACACAGATGTACAGAACAGACCTTTGGACTCTGTGGGAGAAGGCGAGGCTGGGATGTTTCGAGAGAACAGCATCGAAACATATATATTATCTAGGGTGAAACAGATCACCAGCCCAAGTTGGATGCATGAGACAAGTGCTCGGGCCTGGTGCACTGGGAAGACCCAGAGGGATCAGGTAGAGAGGGAGGTGGGAGGGGGGATTGGGATGGGGAATACGTGTAAATCCATGGCTGATTCATGTCAATGTATGACAAAAACCACTACAATATTGTAAAGTAATTAGCCTCCAACTAATAAAAATAAATGGAAAAAAAAATATACACTGTGCATTTATTTTATTAATACACTTATATTGTGAGTGTTAGCTGAGACAGTAAAGAAACTGTCTGCAATGACGGAGACTCTGGTTCTATCCTTGGGTCAGGAAGATCCCCTGGAGAAGGGAAGGGCAACCCACTGCAGTATACTTGCCTGGAGAATCCCATGGACAGGCCATGGGGTTGTAAAGAGTCAGACATGACTGCGCAACTAACACTTTTACTTTCAAGTATAAGTATATATGTATTTATTTTACTAAAACAGGTGTAGTCCAAAAGATTTGGAAATCACAGCTGTCAGGCCCTGCAGTTATTTCAAAATACTGAGATTGAATTTCTCTGAGAAGACTTTATCGGGGCATGGTGTGTGGGGCACAGATGGAAGAAGTACATAATTATTGATAAGCGGGGGGGAAAAAAATGCAGAGAGGGCTGGGACCATTGAAACCAGCTGAATCTCCTGTCTTCATTTTACCCAGAATACCTGAGTGGAAGGAAGGACTAAAGCATTTACTGGAGCAGAAAGGTCTCGTTAGGGCTCTCTTCACAGAGCTTCTCTTTGGCTGAAGTGTTGCCAGTCTTCCCTCTGATATCCTGGTACAAAGGCTAGAAAGGAATTCTTTAGTGGATGCCATTTCATACAGCACTGCATGCTGTTTTTCTCCTCCCACCACCCAGAAGCTGTTGCGATGGGCACATTTTTAGAATATTTAAAAATAAATTACAGTTAGTGATGAAACTCATAAACCAGAGAAATGCTGGGCAAGTGTGTGCTTCAAGCTACACAGCCCAAGGCTGCCGGGTATAAAAATACTCCATGTCTCCCATTTGGCTAAGGAAGGCTTTAGCAACTGGTAATTTTTGCATGTCATAGTCACTGCTAATTGTTGAATTAGAACATCTGTCAAAAGTGGGGATGTTTTCCTCAGAACACAGGGCCGGGGAAATTAGCTTTTCTCAAAGGCAGGACAAGGCACATCATGACTGTGCTCACTGCCAAAAGCAAACATTCCCTCATTCTCGCCATTGCTTTCAAACAGGAAGCCTACTGAGTGGTCTCTGACCACCCGCATTAGAAATCAGGTGGGGTGTTTGCAAATTCTTTGGGTTTTCCTAGGCAACGGCAACTTAAAAAATGTTCCAAAGGGTCAAAATACTGACTAGCATCTGATTTAACAAGATGCCTGTCTCTAACCAAGAAACTTGGTAGAAGTTTAGAGCTTAGCCTTGCCCCAGGAACTGAGTTTCATTTACAGCTTTACTCCACAGAGTCAGGAGATATTAGTGTAGGTGGTTTTGAGCAAGTCTCATACCCTCTCTAGTCCCAGGTTTTGCACCTATAAAATGAAGGGACTGGACTAAACCAATGGTTTCCGAAGTGTGAGATCTTTAGAACACTAGAGCTTCCTTACATTGTCTTAGGAGTCATTTTGGAAGTGGTTGTTGAACAGCGGCCAGTTTCTCACTTCCATTTCAGTAAGCTCAGTACTCCTTTTATACTTTTTATATATTGGAGTTCAATGTCATTAAGGAGGGAGTGATTTGACAGTTAAAACATTTAGAAGCTTCCAAAGGTCCCTGAAGAGATCTGCTATAATAAAGAGAACCATGAAAAAGCTGGACTACCTAGTACATCCCATATGGAACTAGACAAGCGGAAAGATTTCTCCAAACACACTAGCCTACGTACATTCTTCAGACACAGCTCTGCCAGTCACCTTACCCTTCAGTTCCTTCCATTCTCTCTGCTATTAATTCTCTCCCTACTCCTTTGACTTGGGTTGTCCTTCTCTTTCAAGGCCCAAATAAGGTTTGCACATGAAACATGAAGCCATCAATGCCAATCGATGCCACCCTATCCTGTCTCTTTTGCATAGAGAACTTGAACTATTGAGTCCCTGCACACATCATTTGCCTCCAGGATGCCTCAATTTATTATCTGTAAATCTTGTTTCCCTACCAAAAATGTAAACCTTTAAAGAAGTGGCCAAGATTATTCATTTTTGCATCCCAAAAAAGACCAGTACAGTGCTTGGTATATGATAGAATGCATGGCATTTTGGCATTTGATTGATTGAGTAATTTGAGTAACTAGACTTATAGGATCAAAATCAAAATCAAATCTCTGGCACCTCAAGTAATCCAGAATGAAATCAAACTCTTTCAGCATTTACATATGGAAATTACCCTTATTTCCATCCGTTTATCCAGAGAAAGATTTATGGATCTTGGATTCACCATGGACTTTCTACTTTTTCTTCTTTATTGCTGTATCTTATCAATAATCAGACTTGCCCATGTGAAATTTCTCACATATACACATATATTTAGGGAATCCATTCCCTCCTCTCCTATCAACTACTATTTCTTCAGTTGAGGCCTTGTCATCAGGCTAGAATTACTGTCTTAGCCTTCTAATGTAACTTTCCCTTTTCAGTTTGATTCCTCTTAAATCTATCCTTCATCATACCTCTAGATTGATCCTTCTAAAATACAAATACAACCATGTCATCTTCCTGCTTAAAGCAGCTCATCTGTTCTCCAAAAATATAGATCAAACACATTAGTAGGGCATGGAATGCCCTAGATAACCTGGCTCTTGTATAATTCTCCAGCCTCATTGTTTGGCATTCCTACACGTCCTACATCTAGTAATACTAAACTAATTTTCTTCCCAGTGCCAACTGTTGGATGTCTTTCTAGTTTTGCTTATTTTGTTACCTTTGTCTGGCATGCCATGGATGCCTCTGCCCTACTTCACTTGGGCAACTCTCCTACATCCTTTGAAAGGCATATCAGGACTTTCTCCAAGAAAACTTCTTTCCATTTCAAGGCTTGATGAACTAGATGGCCTCTCAGCTACCATTACCTCCCAAGCATAGACCTAATTATATGTTTGCTGAAACAAAATAAACACAAATATATAATAAAAAACATATGTGTGTATATATAAAAGTATGAAAATATTTCATTAAATACAAATATAAGGCAAGGTTAAATGTCATATTTCTGTAAGGCTTCACAGCAGACAGGGTATATTCATATCCATGATCTTCTTTGAGCCTTATTTTGTGAGAATAGAAAGTAGGCATCATTTGTTTCACTACCTGAATTATAAGAGTTCAAATGACTTTCTGAAAATTATAGAATAAGTGGCAAATATTAATAGAAGTTTAAAGTCTAAAAGAGATGATCCAAGTTCAGTGCACAGCACAATGTATGGTACGGGATGCTGGTAGCTGCCTTCATCATTATTACCCAGGTCTCAGCATTCCGTTCACCAGCCCATCAACCACTCCACACTGACACTGATGCACTTGGCCAGCAGCCCACCTGACTTGTTTGGTGTGCTCAGCTAAATTGCTTCAGCTGTGTCCGACTCTTTGCGACCCTATGGACTGTAGCCCTCCAGGCTCCTCTGTCCGTGGGATTCTCCAGCTGAGAATACTGGAGTGTGTTGCCATTTCCTTCTCCAGGGGATCTTCCTGACCCATGGATTGAACCCATGTCTCCTGCATAGGTGGGTGGGTCCTACCACTGGCACCAGAGAGGAGCAACTATTCTAGTCCTCCACAGAGCAGATTCGTGCCCGAGAACTGACTCAAAATCAAACCTGCTATTCAAAGAAAGGGTGGAAGAGAATTTATTTAGGGCCACATAACTCCTAATTTCCCTTGTAGCCATCTGATTGTTCTCATCAATATTCTATCCTGTTAATCATGCTGCTGGTATTCTAAAACTAGTTTGTTTTTTTCCCCTTCTTTTGTAATTTTTTTTTATAATTGGCTTTAGATCATGCTTGAAAATGAGAAATTTAGAAGGTATGTTTAGAGCATATGGCTTTGTACTTAGGTGTGTGTGTGTGTGTGTGTGTGTGTGTGTGTTCTTGAAAAGTAATGTGAATCAAATTCTGGTAAATCAAATCCTATTTTAAATGCCTAAAAGAAGCTCCATATTTAAAGGACTCCTCTGGGAAATTATTTTATGAACTGAAAATTCACTCCCTCCTCCCCAGTCTGTCAGTATATTTAGATTTTCAGATAACTTTCTTTATTGGTACATTCTAAATATGCATGTTCAAAAATAAATATTTATGGATTGATTTCTGTCTACCAAACAGTTTTGTACACTAAGGATGTTTCAAGCACCTTAAGGAGCTTATATTCTACTGGGTGATAGTCAGTAAACCATGATTCCAAAAGGACCCAGTCACTTATTTACAAGTGCTGCATGTGTCCCAAAGGAAAGTACCAGGTACTCAGGCAATTTATAGCAGCAAGACCTAGACTATTTGGTGGTCAGGAGAGTCAAGGAGCTGTGATGCAGAAGTAGAGGAGGTAGAGATTTGAGGTGAGAAATGAAACTAGAAGTCAGAGTTTTGAGTCGGGATACACCTATAAAGAAATGGTGTCCAGATTTTTTAAATAAAATCTTCTCACATGAGAAGAGGCAGTTCTTGTCAGTTAGTCATGTCTCCAGGTCTTTCCTCTTTCACTGACAGTGCCTGACTAATGCAATTCTGGGAAAAGTTCCAATGCAAATCTACCTTCCCAGATCTGTTATTAAAGTCTTTAACCAAAACCAGCTTTCTTTCAAAGGAGCCAATCACTCTTAATCTCTTCCAATCTAATATTTTAATTTAATATTTTAATCTAATATTTAGATTAAAATCCATTCTTTGAATTCCATGATAAAAACTCTGATCCAAATGATTAAGATTATTTCTTGAAAGTCTGACTCTTTTTAAGGGCAAATTTTTGGATCCTACAGTATATTTGCATTCAGAGGTCAGATTTTCATGAACTCAAAATCAGGACTCAACTATCCAGGGACTTACTATTTGTACATTTATCCATTTTTATGAGGTAAGAGGAGAGTAAAATTCGGCTTTGTTGACTGACTTTGGGGGCAGATACTTTCCACGGCTTACCCAATATCTCCTTTCCCCACCTCATCTCTTTCTAATTGACTGATAGAACCTTATTGTTTCAGGGATCTAGTTGACATCACTTCATCTCATATATACCAGACTCTTCCTTGCTTCACTCCAGGTGGTGAATAATGATAATTTTATTACCCTTGGTCATTGATTGAACCCAGTGATTGCTAATGATTTATAAAAGGGCACTCTGGGAGAGGAAGATTCTATTTCTGAATGCAAAGCCCAAGTTTCCCAAAGAGAAGACTTTTTCATTCTTTTTTCTCCCCTCTTGAAACTGAAATTAGAGTTGTGAAAGTCATCCTGTGATATAGGGTAACAGCTTTAGAATGAAAGGCAATGTTCTAAGAACAGAGAAAATAATAAACAATTTATATCATTGCTGAGCATCTCTTCCAATGTCAATGATTATTTCTTCCCGGGATTTTGCTATCAGGAAAAGACAGAACCCTATCCATTTAAACCACTTGAGTGTGTGTGTGTGTGTGTGTGTGTGTTGGGTTTATGCTACTTGTTGCTGAAAACATTCTTAAATATACTTTCATACTTTCATTAATTGCCAGGTATTTTATGTCATGTCATTAGATCCTTGCAACATTTAATCTTTACAATAATCATTTGACATACATATTATCTTCATTTTACAGATATGAACTAAGTCTCAGAGAAACTGCCCAAATTCATACCCCTAGAGAATGATGGTAGAGACATCTGGACCAATCATGTATATTCATCTGGGATCAGTCTACAATACAAGAAGCTATGCACAACCTGTGGGGTGGCCTAACCTTATTGCCCACCATTCTTCACAGCTACCATGTTTATTTGCCTCTATGAGTCTTGCTTCCCAACACAAATTATGTTCCAAATAAATATTTTGAATATAATTCAAAATTCAAGCCCTTGTCATTACAAAATTCTGCTTTAAGACAGTGCAAAGTCAATCTATTTTAATTGTATAGTTAAAAATCCCATTTATCATTAATATCATTCCATTAATTATATGGAAGTAGAATTACACTGCAAAAATTATTTGACCAATACAATTATTGCAAACTCTTATTTTATTAAAAAATATTTTAATTAAAAAAAACACAGTATGATCTCTCAGTGTACTAGACTTGGATCAGATGGGCTGTGTGACCACCTGGAGATGATAATGACTCCAACATCGTTCAGTGTATTCAATACTTATTAACATTACTCGCTAGTCCCTTTGTTGAGTATTTTATACACGATATAGCATACAATTCTTATGACAATCCTCTGAATAGATAGAATAATTATGTCCACTTTACTGATGACAAAATTGAGGCTTCTTGATCCTAAAATAACTTGCCTAAGGTTACACAGATGGATACTGGATGTATTTAAGCTTTAACTTGATTCTAGAGCACATGCTCTTATCCTTAGCGTGCCATAGCTTCCATGCACACAATAGCCTTCCTTCCCAGGACCTTAGTCAAGCAATTCCACATACACAGAATGCATCTTGGTATTTATCAGTGTTAAGTAGCAGATAAACTGCATAGACATTGCATAATAGATTGAAAAAACATAGGCATCCCCTTGGGAAGGAAATGGCAACCCACTCCAGTACTCTTGCCTAGAAAATCCCATGGAGGGAGGAGCCTGGTAGACTACAGTCCATGGGGTCTCAAAAACTACTGAGCAACTTCACTTCACTTTAGAAGCACAAAGATCTGGGTTTGAGTCCTAACACAGTCCTTTAGCAGCTGCATGATAACGAGGTAGTTATTTTTGCAGTGCCTCAGTTCCCCCATCTATATATGAGGGGTTATAATGCTACAGCGCAAAACAGTTTTGAAGATCTATAAAGATAATGCAATTACATTAATCTTTCTTCCCATATTATCTGCAAATACTGTAGTAACTGCATTATTTCACTGGTACCAAAATGCTGAAATCCAATTTTTAAATACTTAAGAATCAGGTAACACTTATAAGCCTGGAATTGGTTTACATTTTTCCCTGAGGGTAATTCTGAAAGTTATATTCTTTTCAGTTTTTGCTGCCCGTTCCCCAGAGGATCATTAGAGAGTATTTATTTGGAACATAATATGTGTTGGGAAGCAAGACTCACAGAGGCAAATAAACATGGTAGCTGTGAAGAATGGCAGGCAATAAGGTTAGGCCACCCCACAGGTTGTGCATAGCTTCTTGTATTGTAGAATGATCCCGGATGAATATATCATACAGGCCTACATATAGTAGATGCCTTGATAGTCTCAAGCTATAATTTTTAAAATACTCAACAATGAGCTAACTGCATATGAATACCTGAAAACATGGTAAAAATACAGATTCAAGATGTTCCACTAGAAATTTTGATTAGTAGTTTCAAATCTAGACATTTTATGTTTAACAAGAATCTTATTTATTTGTTATCTGGACATATTTTGGAAATATTGGCTTAAATTATGACATGGCTTATATATTACCTCCACTTCATTCTTGTTTTGATGACTGCATTATTATATTAATATTTTTGTATATAATTGTCTATTCATTCCCCAAATACTTTCTACAGAAACACAACAAAAGATTATATAAGGAGAGCAAATAGCATTACATGAATGAAAGCATTTATAAAATATCAGGAGATCAATAAAACAAATGCCAAATGGGCCTGGGAATTTACTAATTACCCTGTGTTCTCAATAGCAAATGACTGCTGGACACAGTATCCATCTAAAAGGGTTACACATTTCTTGTCTTCCCAAAGCCCTTGGGAGTAATTGTATATAACCTTTTCACTAGCAGACAGCTGTGTTTATCTCTCACTTGGGTTTTCTCCGGGAAAACATTATTCCAGAATCACTGTTACACAAAGGAAATTTCACCTTGGCAACCAGAAGGAGCACAAACTGTGATTGGAACGACAAAAAAAAAACCATTTCGGCAAAACCCATCCACACCCCTAAATCCTTGACCTCTTTCTTTTATTGTCATTCATGACCAAATTCCATTTGGTTATAGAATCTTCTATGAAAACAAATTATCACAAAGAATTCTAGTAGATTTAACAGAAATAAAACACAGCTGCTCTGTTTAGAAATGGTAGTGAACATAAAGCCTGACTCTTCCTCTCAAGAAATCTCCATGATATGCAACTTGAAGAATTAGTCCCATTGCTTCACAGTATAACAACTGTGGCTGGACTATTACTCTTAACCTATCTTCATTGCCCTCCTACACAAATGAGACCTCATGTCCAAAAATCATGTTACTAGCATCTATAATTTCTCCACTCCTTGGGCAGTCTCAAACAAGGATCCACTTCCCTTTCCACTTCCTTTCTCATCTTCCCAAGCCTTGGTAGCAGCACTGAAGAGGTATTAATCTATCTCATTAAAAATTGATAATTTCCCACCTCCTTGGGTTCTTAAAACAATTTGACAGCCTTCTTGCTGAGCCTTAATTGAGAGTCTTTTCCTATTCCTTGAATGATGAATCCAATTTTTGCCACACTCCCAAGAGCCTGCATCAATCAGTCCCTACAGTGTGGTCCTCAGACCTTCAGTGTGGTCAATCAACACCATGTGTTGAAAAGCAAATTCTCCACCCCAGACCTATTGAGTCAGAACTTACCAAGGAGGGTCCCAATACTCTGCAGTGGGTTGGGTACACAGTGAGCTTGAGAACCACTGCTCTAAATCACTCTCAATACTTGTCTATCATGTCTCACTGAGAAAGCAGATGCTCATCACAGATGCCAATCTGTCTTTTCCACATTGGTCTTTCTTTCTAGATTACTCAACTTTGAAGGTAGGTAAGGTATCTTATTCATCTTCATCCTCATATTCCCATATCCTAGAATGCTGCTTAGCACATAATAGTGATACAGTGGGTATGTTTCAATAAGCTAAATAGGGTTGTGGCCATTAATTAAAAAGCAGAGACATTATTTTGCTGACAAAGGTCCATATGATCAAAGTTGTGGTTTTTCCAGTAGTCATGTATGAATGTGAGAGTTGGACCATAAAGAAGGCTGAACACTGAAGAATTGATGCTTTTGAGCTGTGGTGTTGGAGAAGACTCTTGAGAGTCCCTTGGACTGCAAGAGGATCAAATTAGTCAATCCTAAAGGAAATCAATACTGACTCTTCATTAGAAGGATTGATGCTGAAGCTGAAGTTCAAATACTTTGGCCACCTGCAAAGAGCTACTCATTAGAAAAGATCCTGATGCTGGAAAAGATTGAGGGCAGGAGGAGAAGGGGATGACAGAGGATGAGATGGTTGGATGGTATCACTGACTAAATAGACATGAGTTTGAGCAGGCTCTGGGAGATGGTGAAGGACAGAGAAGCCTGGCGTGCTGCAGTCCACGGAGTCACAAAGAGTCAGACAGGACTGAGCGACTGAACAACATTGAGTCACTACCCTCTCAGATCTGTTTTCTCTTCTATGACATGGAAGTCAGTCATTAACTGACCTTTTCACTTAACAGGATTGTAATAACAATCAAATCTAGTGAGATCATGGATATTAAAAAAAAACTTTTAATAAACTAAAAGTGTCATGTAAATAGAGATATTATTATCCTTCTCTACCACATAGAGAAGAAGAAGAAGATTACCTGCGAAATAAAAAAGCCACCATTCCTTTAAAACTGAAAGGGTGATTGGATAAAATCTAAAGTCATTAAAATCATGTAGGTCAGATATCTTTTCATTTTGTTCTTAAAATCATATTTTCTCTCCACCTGATAATTCAAGAAAGTATACAGACTCAAATCTTTGGTGACTTCATTTTCTATTAAAATTCTATCAGTTTTGCAGCTCAAGTAAAGACTATGATGTTGCAATTATCTCTGGGTGAATTTGAAGTACAATGTTTTGTCTTCAAAGTGAACCATTGTATAAATATTTGATTAAAACAGAGGTGCCTACAAAGGTGTCTCCATTTGAAATACCAACAAAACATACCATGAAGTTTTAAGTCACAATGTGGGGCTAAGTGTAAGGAGAGGAAATGATTCTGAGTAGGAAGAGAAATTCTGCAATTTAATATTGGATTTTGCAGAGAGAAAAGACCCCCCCCCCCTCCCCCCCGCCGCCGCCACTCCGGCACATGACGGCCTGCTGCCTCCCGAAAAAAGTGAAAGTGAAATCGCTCAGTCCTGTCCAACTCTTTGTGACCCACCAGGCTCCTCCATTCATGGTATTCTCCAGGCAAGAATACTGGAGTGGGTTGCCATATCCTTTTCCAGGGGATCTTCCCAACCCAGGGATTGAACCCAGGTCTCCCACATTGCAGGCAGACACTTTAACCTCTGAGCCATCAGGGAAGCCTCCAGAGAAGTCACATCAAAGCTGTTGCTAGGGCAGCTCTTCACATAGCTACTCTCTCCAGATAGTTTTGTTATTGGTAGCACCTCTACTTGAACTGGGAGGAAGTGTTGCATTCTCTAATTCAGTTCAATTCTCTAAATATTGATTGAGCTTCTAACATATGCTCAGCCAAGGTTGACCTGACTGGAAACTGGAGAAAGGGACTGCTTACATGCTTGCTTCAAGTAGAACAAGGAAGGTCGCTGGATCCTAAATAGCCACCTCCCCATTTCTCTCTTCCTCCATATCATCTAAAATTCTGCTCAGTTTTCCGGGCTACAATGCAGCACTATCCAGGATATATTTGATGAACACTCATTCCAGATATCCTTCATAAATATCCAGTTTTGCTGTCCAGTTGGAGAAATAATGCAGTCTATACCCTCTTTTTGGAGATTCTTAATGTTTATTAACAGTAAGACTCTGAGAACATATATAGTAATGGTGTCTGCTTTAGTATTGTTTTCCAGTTTTATTTGAGTATAGAACTCTTCCTCTCCAATAGTTTTTTTCTTTCTCCTTATTTTTAAGTAATGCTTCATAGCATACACTTCAAAATAGTTAGGTAGAGGAAAGTCCAGTTGTACACCCAGCAGGTCAGAATCTGCCTCTCAGCTTACCCATCCATTAGCTTGGAACATTGGGTGAGCTATTTAACTTATGAGCTTTAATATCTTTAAATCCAGATAATTATAGCATATACATACATTTTATCCCCTTTTCTTACTGGCAACAGTTTCACCCATTAGAGATCCATTTAATTTAAAAGACTTTCACTTAAAAAAATTGAAGTAATTCTGGGAAGAGTAAAAGAACCCCCTACTGGTATGATTCTACCCACAAGAAAAGATATAAACATTTTCTACTTCAACTTTTCAAGGACTGTCATGAAGCCTTGGTATCCCAAGTTGAAAGAGACTCTCTCGCTTTTCTAAATTCTGCTGCCATACCTCAAATTGGATACTTAATCCATTCTGCCTAATCTTACAGTTCTCTCTACAAATGCTGCATCTCTTAGACTAGTTTATGAAGTTATTAAGATAGAAACTGTGCCTTATCTGTTATCCATGACAGTGCTTAAAACAAAAGAAACTTTCAGTAAATAATTGTTGAATGGTTTCAGACCTGCTTGACATATCTTAATTGAATAACTTTCCTCCATTCACTTGACCCACATCTGTTGTAGTAAAGAAATAGAACCTTTTTCAAGGGAAAGAAGGAACACATTAGAATATGAGACAATTGGAATCAAGTTGGGTAGATAATTACTAAAGACAAGTAGTTAGAAGAAGTGCTAGGCAGTATAATCACCAGATGACTAAGGTGCATGAGTCAAGAGTATCTAGGGGTTGGAGAGGATAGCAGGTTTCACATTAGGATTCCACAGTACAAGTGTGCTACTGAAAGTCTTGCCCAGGGGGAAACCCCATGCCCAGCTCCTTTGGGGTTGGTATAAAATGAGCACAAGGCACTTAGGCCCTAAAGACTTGTATCTAATCAGGAGACAAGGCTTTACAGACACTATAGTCGAAGTGGTGACTGTGTAAGACAGACAGAAGCATACACTCTGTGATCAGACCATTCAGGATCCCATCCTCATTCTGCCACAACCCACCTGTGTAACCCTGGATGTGTTATTTAACATCCCTGAGTCTCAACTTCCTCGTCTGTAAATTAGACATAACAGTACCTATTTCACATGTTTAAAGTATTAAATGAAATAATTCATGTACCAAGCTTACCAAATGTCTCCCATGTCATAAGAATTCATCAAATATTATGTGTGGTTGCACTTATACTTTATTGCAATTGTGTATTTACCAGTGTAAGCCATATGTCCCTTTGTCTCACTTGCCAGCAAGTATAATTGTGTAAAAATTATAGCAGTACTATAATGGTCCCACAATGGTCTGGGACCTCACTCTCTGGACAAATAGAATGTCTTGTCTTTTCTAGAATCTCTCTTCCTAATAAGACTCACCAGGAATCTCTGGGCATGGGGAGAGATGTGATTGTCCACAAACAATCAGGGTTGCTGCTGGTGGTTTTGTGGCCCTCTGTCCTAACGACTGTTGCTGCCATGGTTCTTCTCTCTCAGCTCACTCCAAAGAAGCGGCTATAGCTGGTCCCACTGCAGGCTTTCTCTGAACTGTTGGCCTTTCGTGTTCTTCTCCTGTGCTAGCAAGCAGAAAATCTCCTCTGCTTTTGGAGACTGAGTGATATGGTACTCATTTTATACCACTGTCCTGGTCTTTCCCAGAACACTGGGCACTGGAGAGGACAGTTTCACAAGCCCATAAGCCTCAAACAGTTGACTCTAGGCCTTGCTCTCCAGGATCTTTAGCAGGGAGAGGTGGTCAGGGAGACCGGGAAGACCCTGTTAAAAAGTTGTTTTCCTTTTGTGATTCTCCCTTATCATTATATCTCCTACATGCCTGGGCCCCAAGACTGGCCAAACTCATATTCTGCCTTTTGGGTCTTCAGAATCTTATGTAAACCTTAAGATGGACATCTTTCTCAGTGTCCACAAATATCTTCTGCCAGTTAGGAGCCTAGTCTTCCCAGAATACCTGGGTAACTCTAGTGAGTATAATGGTCTACCAAGATGACTGTCTATCAGAATTCAATCTGACCCTCATGCAAATTCTCATCTGATCCTCCAATAGAAGATGAGTTCCACAGGGCAGAGATCATGTCTATCTTGGGTTTATGACTTAATATCTAGCACCTGTCATAATGCCTAGCATCCTGTAAGTGTACAATAAGTTTATGTGAAAGATGAATGTAAACAAGGGAGGGACACAGGGATATGAGGAAAGGAAATCTGTTTGGGTCAGCTTAGATAAAATCCTTTCAGGAGAGGTGAGCTTTAGTTAGGTCTAAAAGAATGACCATTTTTTAATATAAAGGGCCATTCTGGTACTGCATCTACATCTTTGTATAGACAAAGAATAGAAAGAAATTATGTCCTTGAGTTGAACACAAATTTCAGTGGAATTCATGTTTTTATGCGATTCAGCTTCAGAGTTATCTCCCTGGTGGCTTTTAGCATATTAACTTGCTAAAAGCTATTTTTAACAAAAATGTCTCTACTGCCTAAGACACAAGTGTGGCTGCAACACAGAGCAAAAATTGAACAAGGACAAATTTCTGTTCACAGAATGTAAACTTCTTTTGAGGATTCATTCATTCATCCATTAGAAAACTATTGAGCATTAATGTAATACAAATGCTGTATCAGGCACTGAAATACATGAACAAAAAGACTTAAAGCCTTCCCTCAGGGGGCTTCAAGTATGAAACTGGAATACAAAAACATAATTATTTAATGGGACATGGACTAGTGAAGTAGAAACATAGGAAAACAAATACCTAAGTGTATGGTGAAAGTAGTCAAAGTGGGTTTTGCAAAAGTATTCTTCCAGATCCAAAGAGGGTGTAATACCATCACCAAAGCAAAAAACAAACAAACACAAAAAATAGGTATATTTGTGGATTATTTCAGTTCAGTCAGTTTCAGTTCAGTCACTCAGTCATGTCCGACTCTCTGTGACCCCATGAATCGCAGCACGCCAGGCCTCCCTGTCCATCACCAACTCCCAGAGTTCACTCAAACTCATGTCATTGAGTCAGTGATGCCATCCAATCATCTCATCCTCTGTTGTCCCCTTCTCCTCCTGCCCCCAACCTCTCCCAGCATCAGGGTCTTTTCCAATGAGTCAACTCTTCGCATGAGGTGGCCAAAGTATTGGAGTTTCAGCTTCAGCATCAGTCCTTCCAATGAACACCCAGGAATGATCTCCTTTAGGATGGACTGTTTGGATCTCTTTGCAGTCCAAGGGACTCTCAAGAGTCTTCTCCAACACCATAGTTCAAAAGCATCAATTTTTCAGCACTCAACTTTCTTCACAGTCCAACTCTCACATCCATACATGACCCATGTACTGGAAAAACCATAGCCTTGACCAGATGGACCTTTGTTGGCAAAGTAATGCCTCTGCTTTTTAATATGCTATTAAAAAGCATATTATGCTTTTAAAAAATATGCTAGGTTGGTCATAACTTTCCTTCCAAGGAGTAAACATCTTTTAATTTCATGGCTGCAGTCACCATCTGCAGTGATTTTGGAGCCCCAAAAAATAAAGTCTGACACTGTTTCCACTCTTTTAACCATCTATTTGCCATGAAGTGATGGGACCAGATGCCATGATCTTAGTTTTCTGAATGTTAAGCTTTAAGCCAACTTTTTCACTCTCCTCTTTCACTTTCATCAAGAGGCTTTTTAGTTCCTCTTCACTTTCTGCCATAAGGGTGGTGTCATCTGCATATCTGAGGTTATTGATATTTCTCCCGGCAATCTTGATTCCAGCTTGTGCTTCTTCCAGCCCAGCGTTTCTCATGATGTACTCTGAATATAAGTTAAATAAGCAGGGTGACAATATACAGCCTTGATGTACTCCTTTTCCTATTTGGAACCAGTCTGTTGTACCATGTCCAGTTCTAACTGTTGCTTCCTGACCTGCATACAGGTTTCTGAAGAGGCAGGTCAGATGGTCTGGAATTCCCATCTCTTTCAGAATTTTTCAGTTTATTGTGATCCACACAGTCAAAGGCTTTTGGCATAGTCAATAAAGCAGAAACAGATGTTTTTCTGGAACTCCTGCTTTTTCGATGATCCAGAGGATGTTGGCCATTTGATCTCTGGTTTCTCTGCCTTTTCTAAAACCAGCTTGAACATCTGGAAGTTCACGCTTCTCATATTGCTGAAGCCTGGCTCGGAGAATTTTGAGCATTACTTTACTAGCGTGTGAGATGAGTGCAATTGTGCGGTAGTTTGAGGATTCTTTGGCATTGCCTTTCTTAGGGATTGGAATGAAAACTGACCTTTTCCAGTCCTGTGGCCACTGCTGAGTTTTCCAAATTTACTGGCATATTGAGTGTAGCACTTTCACATCATCATCTTTTAGGATTTTAAATAGCTCAACTGGAATTCCATCAGTTCCACTAGCTTTGTTCGTAGTGATGCTTTCCAAGGCCCACTTAACTTCACATTCCAGGATGTCTGGCTCTAGGTGAGTGATCACACCATTGTGATTATCTGGCTCATGAAGATCTTTTTTGTACAGTTCTTCTGTGTATTCTTGCCTGGATTATTTATCAAGCACTATATTAAGAGCTTGATATTAAATAAAATTTCAAATTATTGCTAACCAATTAAAGAAGTTATTATTGGTCCTATTTTATTAGTATAAATGAAAAAGTTGGAGCATTAAGGAAGTAGAAGAACTTGCCCAAGGCATCACAGTTATTAAGTTACAAAACTAGGACTTAATTCAAGATTTAATGACACTAAACTTCATTCCTGTAACCAAAGGGATTTTATCCTCAGTGACTTGAAAGGACACTTACTATGATCAAATGAGGTCAGAGATGAGAAAGCATGTGAGACTATCACAGAATGTATAGTGTAGAGGACTAGTGCCGTCATATGCTCTCCCTTAATTGCCACTCCCAAATGCCCTTCTGACACTTTCAACCAGAAGACACCAAAGCCAGACCCCAATGGACCACTCATTAATGCATTGCCAGGTGAGTCAGGCACAACATCTGAAGCTGAAAGGAACCTAGTATCAGATAGTCCGGAAGTTTATCAATTTTAATTTTTAGCCATGAAATACTTATTCTTAGCAAATTTTTGGAAAGATTTCCAAACAAAACAGAAAGCTAACAAGATCATATCCTTTCTTTAATGACTTCTATGGCCAAACTGAAAAGCAATATCTCACCAGAAATTTAAGTGACTTTTCCTCTTGGCAGTCTGTTCAGTTCAGTAGCTCAGACATGTCAGACTCTCTGCAACCCCATAGATTGCAGCACTCCAGGCCTCCCTATCCAGCACCAAAATCTGGAGCTAACTCAAACTCATGTCCATCGAGCCAATGATGGCACCCAAACATCTCATCCTCTGTCATATCCTTCTCTCATCTTCAATCTTTCACAGCATCTGGGTCTTTTCCAAACAGTCAGTTCTTCACAGTAGGTGGCCAAAGTATTACAGTTCCAGCTTCAACATCAGTCCTTCCAATGAATATTCAGGACTGTTTTGCTTTAGGATGGACTGGTTGGATCTCCTTGCAGTACAAGGTACTCTCAAGAGACATTCCAACACCACAGTTCAAAAGCATCAATTCTTCATGCTCAGCTTTCTTTATATTCCAACTCTCACATCCAGACATGACCACTGGAAAAACCATAGCTTTGAAGATGGACGTTTGTTGGCAAAGTAATGTCTCTGCTTTTTAATATGCTATCTAGGATGGTCATAACTTTTCTTCCAAGGAGCAAGTGTCTTTTAATTTTATGGCTGCAATCACCATCTGCAGTGATTTTGGAGCCCAAGAAAATAGTCTGTCACTGTTTCCACTGTTTCCCCATCTATTTGCCATAAAGTGATGGGACCAGATGCCATGATCTTAGTTTTCTGAATGTTGAGCTTTAAGCCAACTTTTTCACTCTCCTCTTTCACTTTCATCAAAAGCCTCTTTAGTTCTTTGCTCTCTGCCATAAGGGTAGTGTCATCTGCATATCTGAGGTTATTGATATTGCTCCTGGCAATCTTGATTCCAGCTTGTGCTTCATCCAGAGCAGCATTTCTCATGATGTACTCTGCATATAAGTTAAATAAGCAGGGTGACAATATACAGCCTTGATGTATTCCTTTCCTGATTTGGAACCAGTGTATTGTTCCATATCCAATTCTAATTGTTGCTTCCTGACCTGCATACAGATATCTCAAGAAGCAGATAAGGTGGTCTGGTATTCCCATCTCTTTCAGAATTTTCCACAGTTTGTTATGATCCACACAGTTGAAGGCTTTGGCATAGTCAATAAGGCAGAAATAGATGTTTTTTGTGGAATTCTTTTGCTTTTTTGATGATCCAATGGATGCTGGCCATTTGATTTCTGATACCTCTGACTTTTCTAAATCCAGCTTGGCTTGGAGAATTTTGAACATTACTTTGCTAGCCTGTGAGATGAGTGCAATTGTGCAATAGTGTGAATATTCTTTAGCATTGAATTTTTTTGGGATTGAAATGAAAACTGACCTTTTCCAGTTCTGTGGCCTCTGCTGAGTTTTCCAAATTTGCTGGCATATTAAATTCAGCACTTTCACAAAATCATCTTTTAGGATTTGAAATAGCTCAATTGGAATTCTATCACCTCCACTAGCTTTGTTTGTAGTGATGCTTCCTAAGGCCAACTTGACTTCACATTCCAGGATGTCTGGTTCTAGGTGAGTGATCACACCATTGTGGTTATCTGAGTCATGAAGATGTTTTTGGATAGTTCTTCTGTGTATTGTTGCCACTTCTTCTTAATATCTTCTACTTCTTTTGGGTCTATACCAGTTCTGTCATTTATTATGCTCATCTTTGCATGAAATATTCCTTTGGTATCACTAATTTTCATGAAGAGATCTCCAGTCTTTTCCATTCCTATTTTCCTCTATTTCTTTGTATTGATCACTGAGGAAGGCTTTCTTATTTCTCCTTGCTATTCTTTGGAACTTTGCATTTAAATGGGTATATCTTTCCTTTTCTCCTTTGCCTTTAGCTTCTCTTCTTTTCTCAGTTATTTGTAAGACCTCGTCAGACAACCATTTTGCCTTTTTGCATTTCTTTTTCTTGGGGATGGTCTTGATCACTGCCTCCTGTACAATGTCATGAACCTCTGTCCATAGTTCTTCAGGCACTCTCTCTATCAGATATAATCCCTTCAATATATTTGTAATTCCACTGTATAATTGTAAGGGATTTGATTTAGGTCATAGATGAATGGGCTAGCAGTTTTCCCTAATTTCCTCAATTTTATTCTAAACTTGGCAATAAGGAGTTCATGATCTGAGCCACAGTCAGCTTCCGGTCTTGTTTTTGCTGACTGCATAGGGCTTCTCCATCTTTGGCTGCAAAGAATATAATCAATCTGATTTCAGTGTTGACCATCTGGTGATGTCCATGTGTAGAATCTTCTCTTGTGTTGCTGGAAGATGGTTTTGCTATGATCAGTGAGTTGTATTGGCAAAACTCTGTTAGCCTTTGACTTGCTTCATTTTGTACTCCAAGACCAAATTTGCCTGTCACTCCAGATATCTCTTGACTTCCTACTTTTGCATTCCAGTCCACTATAATTAAAAGGACATCTTTTTTGGGTGTCAGTTCTAGAAGGTCTTGTAGGTCTTTATAGAACCATTTAACTTCAGCCTCTCCAGCCTTACTGGTCAGGGCATAGGCTTGGATTACTGTGATATTGAATGTTTTGCCTTGGAAATGAACAGAGATCATTCTGTCATTTTTGAGATTGCATCCAAGTACTGCATTTTGGACTCTTTGTTGACTATGATGACTACTCCATCTTTTCTAGTAGATATAATAATGGTCACCTGAGTTATTTTCACCCTTTCCAGTCCATTTTAGTTCACTGATTCCTAAAATGTCGATGTTTACTCTTGCCATCTCCTGTTTGACCACTTCCAATTTGCCTTGATTCATGGACCTAACATTCCAGGTTCCTATGCAATATTGCTCTTTATAGCATCGGACTTTACTTCCATCATCAGTCACATCCACAACTGAGTGTTGTTTTTGCTTTGGCTTTGTCTCTTCATTCATTCTGGAGTTATTTCTCCACTGATCTCCCATAGCACACACTGGGCACCTACTGACATGGGGAGTTCATCTTTCAGTATCTTAACTTTTTGCCTTTTCATGCTTGTCATGGTGTTCTCAAGGCAAGAATACTGAAGTGGTTTGTCATTCCCTTCTCCAGTGGACCATGTTCAGAAATCTCCACCATGACCCACCCATCTTGATGGCTCACATTTTCATTGAGTTAGACAAGGCTGTGGTCCATGTGATCAGTTTGGTTAGTTTTCTGTGATTGTAGTTTTTATTCAGTCTTCCCATGGATAGATAAGGATAAGAGGCTTATGGATGCTTCCTGATGGGAGAGACTATGGGGAAACTGGGTTTTGTTCTGATGAGCGGGGTCATGCTCCGTAGATCTTTAATCGAATTTTCTGTTGGTGGGCGGGGCTGTCTTCCCTTCCTGTTGTTTCACCTGAGGCCAAACTATGGGGAGGTAAGGAAGATAAAGGTGTCCTCCTTCAAAAGGTCCCATGCAGGCACTGCTACACTCAGTGCCCTGATCCTGCAGCAGGCCACGGCAGACCCATGTCTCCACTGGAGACTCCTGGACTCTCACTGGCAAGTCTGGGTCAGTCTCTTTTGGGGTCACTGCTCCCTTCTCCTGGGTCCTGGTGCACACAAGGTTCTGTTAGTGCCCTCTAAGAGTCTGTTTCCCCAGTCCTGTGTAAGTTCTGGCGGCTCTATTGTGGGGTTAATGGTGACCTCCTACAAGCGGGCTTATGCCAAACCCATGTCTGCTGCACGTAGAGCCCCTGTTCCTATGGCAGGCCACTGCTGACCCGTACATTTGCTGGAGACACTCAAACACAGTTCTGGCTCAGTCTTCCTGGGGTCTTTGGGTACTGGTGCTCACAAGGTTTGTTTGAGCCCTCTGAGCATCTCTGGTACATAAGGGGTTTAATTCTAAATGCAATTTTGCCCCTCCTACCATCTTTCTGGGGCTTCTCCTTTGCCCTTGGATGTGGGGTATCTTTTTTTGGTGGGATCCAACATTCTCCAGTCGATGGTTGTTCAGCAGCAAGTTGTAGTTCTGGAGTTCTCGCAGGAGAAGATGAGCACACGTCTTTTTACTCTGCCATCTTATGCCATCTTCCTCTTGGCAGTGGCTGCTTACTCTTCTGTACATTAGGGATATGGATATGGGATGTAATGATGCAGAGTACATCATGAGAAACTCTGGGCTGGAGGAAGCACAAGCTGGAATCAAGATTGCTGGGAGGGAGAAATATCAATAACTTCAAATATGCAGGTGACACCACCCTTATGGCAGAAAGTGAAGAAGAACTAAAGAGCCTCTTGATGAAAGTGAAAGAGGAGAGTGAAAAAGTTGGCTTAAAACTCAACATTCAGAAAACTAAGATCATGGCATCCAGTCCTGTCACTTCATGGCAAATAGATGGGGAAACAAAGGAAACAGTGGCTGACTTTATTTTTTGGGGCTCCAAAATCACTGCAGATGGTGATTGCAGCCATGAAATTAAAAGATGCTTACTCCTTGGAAGGAAAGTTATGACCAACCTAGACAGCATATTAAAAAGCAGAGACATTACTTTGTCAACAAAGGTCCATCTAGTCAAGGCTATGTTTCTTCTAGTGGTCATGTATGGATGTGAGAGTTGGACTATAAAGAAAGCTGAGTGCTGAAGAAATGATGCTTTTGAACTGTGGTTTTGGAGAGGACTCTTGAAAGTCCCTTGGACTGCAACGAGATCCAACCAGTCCATCCTAAAGGAAATGAGTCCTGGGTGTTCACTGGAAGGACTGATATTGAAGCTGAAACTCCAATACTTAGGCCACCTGATGCGAAGAGCTGACTCCTTTGAAAAGATCCTAATGCCAGGAGGAGAAGGGGACAACAGAGATGAGATGCTTGAATGGCATCACCAACTAAATGAACATGAATTTGGGCAAACTCCAGGAGTTGGTGATGGACAGGGAGGCCTGGCGTGCTGCAGTTCATGGGGTAGCAAAGAGTTGGACACGACTGAACTGAACTGATGTGATTTCATCCTGTTGTCAGCCTGATTTAATCACTGTAGCTTTAGCTAGAACAACTATTTTGTGGATGTGTGTGTAGCTTGCTCTTTTCTATTCCCCTGGCCAGGGATGTATCTCCTTGCTTTCTTCCGTCATTAAGGATTTTAATTTGAAAAACGTTGGTTTGGTTCAACCTATTTACTTTCTAGATGAAAGAAAATGCCCAGAGAGAGGACATAATGACTGGTAGAATTAAAATTCAAACTGAAGACCTTTAACCTAGGTCCTATTTTCCCCAAGAACCTCATATTAGCTTAATAAATGACTTGTAGCAAAAGGAGAACTTAACCCTCTTCCTTATCAGCACACATGTCAAAAGTTATAGCCTCATGAAGACAGATGTTAAAAAAAAATGGAGATAAAAAAGAAAAGCTGTGCAAAGAACTCTGGAATGAAAGCTGTGGAAATGTAACACTCCATAAATTAAGAAACAAAGCAAATAGACACGTTCAAATGGACAAGTTTGGAGAAAGTGCTAATAACAGTGATTTCTTGTGGGAAAGAACAGCAGCAACTCCTTAGGTTAGCTTCAGAGGAAAATATAAGTGGGTTGGTATTTTCAAAATGCATTATACATGCAAATCTAACTGATGAAGGAGAAAACAAAAGGTGAAATTCTGCATGGCAGATTTATGTTCTGTTTCATTCTATGGTTTTCCTTTTTTTTACATATCATTTTAAAAGAAATAAAAGTGTTTCTAAAGAAATTATAAACACAGTTGACAGAATCATACTGATTTTTACATTCTGAGCACAGCGAAAGAAAAAATAAAAAACACTGTGGTGCTCATAGAACTTTCACTAAAGGGCAAGTTCACATCCCAGATCTAGAACATTACATCAAAATAAAAATAAATCATAACCAAGCATACTTCCATAAAAAGTTTACTTGGGTTTGTGAAGAGATTTGACTTTAAAGATTAGCAATACAAGTTGTCAGACAGTGTGATAGTGTATTAGCTACATTACTGATTGATTCATTCATTCATTCATACTTTCCAATGAAGATTGTTGAGGGAATGAGACAGTATAGTAAATGGGTCAAACAATAAATAAGATAGGGTTTAATCCTCTAGTAAGCTCACAATCTAGTTGGACAGAAATATATATATATATATGTATGTATATTCATATATATATGAATACACATATATATGTATGTATATTCATATGTATATATGAATATAAGTGCATTATAAAATAGGTCAAGAGAAAGGAAAATGAGTATGATGAAAAATTAATGCTATGAGGATTCAGAGAAAAAAATTATATACAGCTGAAATAATCTGGGAAATCTTTGTGTAGTGGCTGAAATTGAGAAAAGATTTAAGGTTAAGTAAGTGGAAAATATAGGTGAGCAGGATAGGTGAGGGGGCTTCCCAGGTGGCACTAGTGGTAAAGAACCTGCTTGCCAATGCAGGAGACATAAGAGATGTGAGTTCAATCCCTGGGTCAGAAAGATCCCTTGGAGGATGGCCTGGAAACTCACTTCAGTATTCTTGCCTGGAAAACCCCATGAACAGTGAAGCCTGGCAGGCAACAGTCCACAGGGTCACAAAGAGTTGGACACAACTGAAGCAACTTAGCATGCACGCATAGAGCAGGTGAGTAAGCAAAAAGTGAGAGGAAAGGAACAAGGAAGGCAATGAGATTTCCCAAGGTACTCACTAGAAAAGAAAAGTTTACTGTGAGAAATGAGAAGAAAGACTAGATATGTAGTTTGGATGAGATTGTAGAATGGTGCTTTTCAATGTTTTTCATGTCATGACACATATAGGAAATCACCGTGTGTATATGTTTCACAGGGGTAAATGGACTATGTGCTCATACCTGGAAGTCTGGAGGCTCTTCAAGATGGTTGGGTAGCTTGCATAGCTGTATCCCACTCATAGCACCTTTATTTGCCACTTCACAGCTGTTGGGAAGTGGGGAATCTGAATGTCATTCAAATGATAACAAGTTATCCTATAGCAATCATTTTTGCTTATCCAAACTTATTATCCATACATGTTATCAGAAATTTTCTCAAAGTACACTAGGTAGCCAAATACCACTTCTCTGTTCTAGCAGAACTTGGGAACAGCAAGCACAGCCAAGGTTAAGAGTAACAAACCATATGGATAGAAATGGTAGAATCTAACTCTCCTCCACTCACTCTGTCCTCTGAATGGGGGCAGATGCGCTTACGACCCACAAATAAGAGATTAGAAGATTTCTAACTTGAAAAACAAAACAACCCAAGAGAAAAGATCCACAGATATTAACTTTGGAGAAACATATCACCCTACAGTGAATTCCAAAAGAATACAAGCAGCTTACTCACTACTCTCCACAGTTTTTATTTTTTCTTTTAATTCTTCACTGTGAAATGTGAGTGGATAGCCAAACAGTTTAAGGAATGGCTATAGCATGAAATACAGAGACCTAAACAGATAAGCAAGTACCTTAGAGGTAATAGAGACAATTCAGAAAACAATAGACAACTTCAACAACAGAAATCATTGGTCTTAAGACATAAAACAATCAAACAAAAATGTTATAAAAGACAAAAAAGAAAAGAAACAATACTTGGAAATTAAAAGTATGATAGAAATACAATATTTCATAGATGAGAAAAAATGTCCAAGAAAACAAAAAGATTAAAAGCTTTGAGAAATAATAGAGAACAAAAATAAGAAATTTAGAAGATCAACTCAAGAGTGCAGTTAATAGGAGATCCACAAAAGAAAACTGGAAAAAAAATTAGAAGTTAACATTAAAAATCTCAAGCAGTTTCCCAGAATTAAGAGACACCATTTTCAAATTGGCAGAAAATGCCAATGCCCATTCAATGCCCATCAACAATGCTTTTTAAAACACATGGCAAATACAAGGGTTCAAAAGTTGTAACACAACAGATTTCTAAATACAAGCATTGTGGGTTAGAAGACAATGTAGCTTTCAAATTCTGAGTTTAAAAAAAATTGCATTTCCAATCTGCAATTTTATACAGAACAAATTTATCAACTAAGGGTGAGTGTAGAAGAAAAGTACTTGCATACAGACAAAATGTGCTCCCTTTCTCAGGGTGGTACAGAAAGATAATGCATTTGTTCATCTTTACTACATAAAAAGTATTACCACAAACTTAGTGGCTTTAACATTCATTAACTAATTAATAATCAACATTCATTAATAATTAACATTCATTAATTATCCCACAATTTGTGAATTTGGAGTCCAGGCACAGCTTAGTTGGGTCCTCTGTATGGCTTCCATCAAGGTCTTGGCCAACTAGATGATTCCTCCTCTGGAGGATTACTGGAGATGAATATACTTCCACGTTCATGTTTTGTTGGCAGCACTAAGTTTATTACAAGATGCCAAACTGAGGGCCTTAGTTTCTTTTGACTTTTTGCCAGAGGCTGCCCTCAGAGGCTTTCCTCGTGGGTCAGCTCACAACAGACAGCTCTTTTCTTTAAAGGCAGCAAAGGAGACAGTAGGCAACTTTTTTGGAGATAAATATTTATTTAGTTTGAGTTTCTGCTGAAATAGCTGAGGGACAACACCCTTAATCTTAGAAGCCCCAAGGTTTGATCGAGAGATTCCACAAAACATACTTTTATTTTCTTTCAATGTTTCCCTATGTGACTGAATACTAATACTCTGATATTTCTGAAGTCATAACAAAGGATGTACAGTCATACTCCTTGTTTTTTCTCTATACCATATACTTTTCTGACAGTGATCAGAAGACATCTCCTTAATTTTATGAAAAAATATTTAGGGGGGAACTTCCAGATTATTTGTGGAAGGATTCTAGTTACTCACAGAGCAGTCAAGAGCAGAATATAGATCCTGAAGGGAAGGGAGTAAACAGGAAACACAGAAGGGTCAGAGTTCCCATGTAAAGACATGTAAATTAGTGCAGCCACTGTGAAAGTAGAATGAAGGTTTCTCAAAAATCCAAACATAAAACTACAATGCTATGCTGTGCTGTGTTTAGTCACTTAGTCACGTCTAACTCTTTGCAACCCCATGGACTGTAGCCTGCCAGGCTCCTCTGTCCATGGGGATTCTCCAGGCAAAAATACTGGAGTGGGTTGCCATGTCCTCCTCCAGAGGATCTTCCCAACCCAAGGACTGAACCGAGGTCTCCCACATTGCAGGCAGATTCTTTATCATCTGAGCCATCAGGGAAGCCCAAGAATACTGCAGTGGGTAGCCTAGCCTTTCTCCAGGAGATCTGCCTGACCCAGGAATCGAACTGGGCTCTCCTGCATTGCAGGTGAATTATTTAACTGAGCTGCCAGGGAAGTCCAGAACTACCGTGTAACCCAGCAATTCCACCCCAGGGTATACAACTGAAAAAACAAAAACACTAGTCTGAAAAAAATACATGGTTAGAGGGAAGAGAGGAGGGACAACATAGTGGCAGGAGGAAAAAAAAAAGGATAATTATGGGATTCTATGAAATCACATTGCAAAATTATTGAAAATTGTAAAGCACTACAGAATTTAAAGAATCTTTCATTCAATGAAAAAAAGGCATGAGATTTCAGAAAGTGTTCTAGTGCATGTAGTTCAGGGATGTGTGCTAAGTCGCTTCAGCAGTGTCTGACTCTGTGTGATCCTATGAACTGTAGCCTGTCAGGCTCCTCTGTCCATGGGATTCTTAGGCAAGAATACTGGAGTGCATTGCCCAGTATCCAGAGGATCTTGCCCACCCAGGGATCGAACCCTCATGTTTTACATCTCCTGCATTGGCAATCGGGTTCTTTTTTTTTTTTTTTTTATTCTTATTTATTTATTTTTTTTCCAGTCGGTTTTGTCATACATTGATATGAATCAGCCATAGATTTACACGTATTCCCCATCCCGATCCCCTCTCCCACCTCCCTCTCCACCCGATTCCTCTGGGTCTTCCCAGTGCACCAGGCCCGAGCACTTGTCTCATGCATCCCACCTGGGCTGGTGATCTGTTTCACCATAGATAGTATACATGCTGTTCTTTTGAAATATCCCACCCTCACATTCTCCCACAGAGTTCAAACGTCTGTTCTGTATTTCTGTGTCTCTTTTTCTGTTTTGCATATAGGGTTATCGTTATCACCTTTCTAAATTCCATATATATGTGTTAGTATGCTGTAATGTTCTTTATCTTTCTGGCTTACTTCACTCTGTATAATGGGCTCCAGTTTCATCCATCTCATTAGAACTGGTTCAAATGAATTCTTTTTAACGGATGAGTAATATTCCATGGTGTATATGTACCACAGCTTCCTTATCCATTCATCTGCTGATGGGCATCTAGGTTGCTTCCATGTCCTGGCTATTATAAACAGTGCTGCGATGAACATTGGGGTGCACGTGTCTCTTTCAGATCTGGTTTCCTCAGTGTGTATGCCCAGAAGTGGGATTGCTGGGTCATATGGCAGTTCTATTTCCAGTTTTTTTAAGGAATCTCCACACTGTTTTCATAGTGGGCTGTACTAAGTTTGCATTCCCACCTAACAGTGTAAGAGGTTCCCTTTCTCAAGCCCTCCTCCAGGCATTTATTGCTTGTAGACTTTTTGATAGGCAGCCATCCTGACTGGTGTTAGTGGTAACCTCAGTTGTGGTTTTTTGATTTGCATTTCTCTAATAATGAGTGATGTTGAGCACCTTTTCATGTGTTTGTTAGCCATCTGTATGTCTTCTTTGGAGAAATGTCTGTTTAGTTCTCTGGCCCATTTTTTGATTGGGTCATGTATTTTTCTGGAATTGAGCTTCAGGAGTTGCTTGTATATTTTTGAGATTAATCCTTTGTCTGTTTCTTCATTTACTTACTTTTTTCCTATTTCAAATGCAAGATTATTTTTCTTAGTGTATTGACAATTTTATTGAGAATAGAATGGATGGAACTAGGTGAGTATATTCAAGCCTACCTCTGAGTTGAAGTCTAATAAATAATTAAGTTTTATAGTAAATGTCAGTAACTGAAAAACATTTACTAGACCTTATAAGTAGTAATTCACCAGGTGAAGGAAGGAGAAAAAAAATACAGACTTATGAAATAGCATAAGGCAGAAAAATTGGCAGATTTATGAAAATAAAAGAGACCCATTTGACTGTATTTTAGTAACTGTAAAAGAATTTACCAAGAAATAAGTCTGGAAAGGTAAGTGGTGGTAGAATAATGAGGATTTTAATACCATGCGCAGGACTTTAATCTTTTTCCTTCACAAAATGGAGAGTTCATTGAATATTCGTGAGAATGACCATAATTTGATAGAAATCTAGCTAGAATGTGAATAAATATGAGGGGAAACGGATTGGAGGGCTAGAGACATTGGCAAAAATGGATTAGGAAATGAGATACTAAAAATAAGACTGGTAAACACCTATGTGGGCTTCCCAGGTGTGGATAAAGAATTCACCTGCAATGCAGGAGACTCAGGAGATGCATGTTCGATCCTTGGGTTGGGAAGATCCCCTGGAGGAGGGCATGGCAACCCACTCCAGTGTTCTTGCCTAGAGAATCCCGTGGACAGAGGAGCCTGATGAGCTACAGTCTATAGACTGACGGGACTGAGCACGCAGCCATGCAAGACTCCATAAATGGAAGAGACCACAGGTCAGGGAGATGGAATTGATAGAACGCTACTGATTTGGTTGCAGGTTTCTTCTACAGTTGCATTATTTTTCTTATTTCTGTCTTCTATCTTGATGAAAAATGACTATTTTTAAAAATGTTATTTTCCCACATTGTACAAGTCAAAATCATCTGACGAATAAGTCTCTAAAATCAGTCCCTCGTCCCTTCTCTGATCTCATCTACTGCATCTCCCCTTCATTCTCTTGACTCCAGCGAGGCTGAACATTTTGCCCTTTCTTGAATTTGTCACACGGGGTCCTGGCTCAGGCCTTTCGCGCTCATTGTTGCCTTCCCGTGGGATGTTCCTTATTCAGAAATCTGCATGTCTCCTTCCGTCACCTCCTCTGGTTTTCATGCAAATACCACCTTATCTACATTTTCCTGGAAGGGAGGCAGAGCAGAGAGTATTTTTACGGCAGCGAAACTACTCTATATGATTTTATGAAAGTGGATATATGTCATTATAAATGTGCCCAAACCTATAGAATGTACAACACCTAGTCTGAACCCTGATGCAAACTATGGGTTTTGGGTATCGATGACACATCAATGAAGCTCATTAGCTGTAACAAATGTACCACTCTGAGAGGTGGGTATTGATCATGAGAAATCTGCACACTGGTGGGACAGGGCATATATTGAGAAATCTCTGTGCCTTCTATTCCATTTTGCTGTGAACTTAAAACTGCTGTAAAAAAATAGCCTATTAAAGAAAAAGTTAAAGGAGGAAGAGTAGGCTGGGATGAAACTTCCACCATATAGGTAATGTTCTCTTCTTGAACAAATGTGTCTCCTCTGTGTAAATCTAGTAAACTGTCTACACATAAAAACAACAGACATTCATTTCAGCCCTTATGAATGGCTTACATTTTGGCTGTGCCTGTTTCCACTGACATTAATCAGTCACGTACATTGAGAGAAAAGAAGTGCCCTAACAAATGAGAAGATGATGTGGGAAATTGTGTTTTGAATAGCATAGTTTAGCTTAGCATTTAATAGTCCTTTAAAAAAAAGCAGTGCAGATTTCATTTCAAAGTTTAACATAAACATTTATTCATCATTTTAATTTAATAAGCAATGCAATGCAGGCTTTTTCTTACATATTATATAAATATATATGCATATACCTTCTAAGAAATAGCATAGGCTGAAATAAAAATTAGTGAGCAGTAAGAAATAAATAATTAAAATACAATAATAATAGAGTACACAGGAACATATTCAGTGCAACATTGCATAATTCAGACAAAAAAGATGCAATTTTTTTTGCACTCCTCCTCCTGCAACTCCCCCCAAAAAGGAAGAAATAAAGCTCAAGCAGACAGGGGCATTTATAATCAAGGTAAATATTGGAAAATAAGTAGCACCTTTTATTAATGATTGTCAATGTCTATTTCCAGGAAGTCTGCCTTGAGCATTTCTGATTTTGTAAAGAAAATAAAACTAGCTACTATGTACCATGAAGTTTAGCTGTTGCATATTTCAATATTTGCATAGAATGTTTACTCATAAAATAAAGATAAATCTTCACAACAGAGTTTCAATTTTAAGATACGGAAAATGCTGCGTGTTTGTTTTCCCAATCTTTAAAAACTAGCCAAAAAATTCCTTTGGTATATATTGAGTTTTTTAAAATTAGCCAGAAACTTTTCTAATATATATTCAGCTGGCATCATAGAATACTGTACTATTCATTCAATAATCTGGGTCCATCAACTCATTTCAATTAAAGAATTATTTTGTGCCTGGTACCTTGCTAGGCATTAAATTCGTTATTATAACTAAGATAATATCCTTGTCCACAAGGAGCTCACAGTCTAGTAGGAAAGAGATAAACTTGAAAATATATCCAAAACTGTCAGCAAAATATGTGCTCCCACAGAGTAATTCAATACCTAGTTCTAAGTTAGTTATACAGTGAAACTTAGAAACCACAAATGGGATTTCTCTAAAATATCTGTCCATATGATATCATAGCATAAATGAAAGGCAGTAGATGATTCAGTAGTCAAACAAGCTTGCTTAAAAATGAAGCTGGAACATATTGAACTAAGTATACTTTTAAAATGATCAACAATATAATATATTCCTGATTTAAATAAATCATTGCAAAGAATTAGACATGACTCAGCAACTAAACAACAGCAACTATAACACTGTGTAGATTAAAAACAAAATACATAGTTGTATGAAAATTCCAAGCTCTTCCATTTTTGGTTAATTTTTTCCCCACATGTTTTATTTGCACAGTTCAGTACTACATATACAAAAATTACAGACATAAAATATATATTCCAAGGTCAAATCAGTCACTGTAAGTACATTCATCTGTAAGAAGGCAGAAAGAAGAGGGTTCTACCTTTAAACATTGACAGGCATTTACATTAATTATATTTTATTGATTTTTTAAAGAAAATCAAATGTACAGTCATGATTTCAGTCATGTAGAAACAACTGGCCGGATCACCTTTGGTGTCAAGCAAAGCTATCTTTCTCCTTAATTCACTAAAACAGTAATTATAGTTCTGATAGACCATGGGACAGTATGATAGTGGTCTGGAGGATGCCTACAGAACCAACTACATTTAAATTTTATCACTAAAAATCATAAAAATACAGCCTAAAGTATAATTTATATTTTAAAAAATAATTCTATAGATTAACCCCTAAATCCAATCCCTGAAGAATTCTTGCAAAATTTAGCTAGATGAAGCTATTGCCAAGAAATGCCTTTGTCTGTCTTACTAGAAACGTCATTAGGTATAACTTTCATCCCAGTAATCTTACTTTTAATATTTGCCCAAAGGTAATAATGGGATAAGAAAAAACATAGGTTGAAGAAATATAAGTAGCAAATAGAATGTTTTCAAAAATTCTTTTAAAATGGGGAATTATTCATTCTCAGAAATATAAATCAACATGCTAGTTTAAAATATTTGGAGGAATGTGCTTTTAAATAAAAAGCTTGAAATCAAATGTAAAGTGTAGCAAATATCCGAAAAGATCCTGCTCTTCCATCTTCAAGAAAGGAATTTCTATGCCTAATACATTAGTAATGTGTGGCATCACTTTTATCATTACAAAGAAAGGATCTTATATTACACTGATATACTCACTGTAGCTGCAGACACCACCCCCTCACCCAACACAATGACAACGAACACTAGTATCTGGATATCAGGTTAGCTGAATCTAACCAAACAGATCCCAACGTGTCACTGACTATGATGTCAGTTTAGTTGAATCCAACCACGCACATCCAAACATGTCACAGATACAGCAAATGTATTTAAGGCTTTGTTTATGAAAAATTTTATTGTGACACATCAGTTTATCAAAACTTCTATTGAAGTATGTTCTTAGAGTAAATATTCTTAATGAAATAAGCAAACAAATACTGAGAGTACTGTTTTTACACTTTGAGTGAATTCCTAATAGCAACCACTCTTTCCCTTCACCAGGGATTTTGTATTTAGAAGTCCGTTTTTGTTTTTTTTCTGGAATGAAATCAAAAGGGAAAAGTCTAGAAATATCTAGCTAAGATGAGGCTGCAAGTAGATGGTACCTCTAAAAATAAAATAAACCCTAGTCTTATTGTTGCCAGACACCTGTTGTATATTTTAGTATTGTTTAAATAGGTGAAATGAGCATTTAAAAAGCAAGAATTTTTTAGATAGATGTTATTCTATTAATTTCATTAGCTCATCTTCAGATTCTTAGATCAACAAATACTGCTGGGGTGCTCCTTCTCCTCAAAGTTGTATACAATAGCAAAAATTTCTCACAAATTAGTAATTTAACAAATTTATGTTGTACATTCTATGCTCTGGCATTATACTTTGAGAAAACAAGTAAGCGAACGATGCTTCTAAAACAAACCATGAATATAAGCAAAATAAAAAGAATTAATGGAATATTGACACATGGATTCTATAAACAAGTTATGGTGAGTATTATTTTAATGACTCACATATTTCTATAACAATGATATTGTGCAAAATCATTCATCCTAGTATTTATTATGTCCAATTCACTTAGACTTATCTGCTGTGGGAATCAGCAAATATTTTTCAAATTAAATTTATAAACATCATTTTGCAAAGTACGGTTCAATTAGGAGAAATGTATTCATTTTGGAAATAAAGAATCTATCAAGCAAGGTTAGAATATGTGTTTCCAGGAAAATATATGTTCAGCCTACAAAATTCACCATTACAAATAGGGTGACTGATGGAGAAAAAAAGTGAATTAGAAGTTAAAGACCTGGTTTTTTCTCCAAATCTGCATTTACTCAGAGGACAAATATACATTTAGGCAAAGACCTTATCTGTTCTAGTCTTATTCTGTCAAAATGCAGATACCTAACAAACCTAACTTTAATATATCAAAATCAAAATACAGCAAAAATCAAAACATAATTGCATCTAATGCTTAGAAAATAAACACTATAGTTTACATGCTCTTTCTCACCAAATCCAGAAATTTCATGCTCTAGTTAGAAATAGAAAGCATGTGGCAGAAAAATAAAGTCCATTAAATAATACATCAGAAACTTGTACTTAAATGAACAAATTATATAAACTGAGTCTAATTTTAAAACATTTTTTAGATCATATAAAATAACAACTAAAAACTCAAAATAAGACTCTTAGTTATAAGAACATGTTTCAAAATTTTACCCTGAAATTCATATGGGATAAGAACCCCACTCTTTTGTTCATCTGAACAGAACCTTTTACTGATATATATATATACACATATATGTATATGTCTTAGTATAATGTTGAATACCAATGTTTTCACACAGAGCTGACTAGCTTATTTTGCCATATTTGAATTTAAAACAATGAAACAAAATTTTTCTTTTTTTTTTTACCATGTGAAGAAAAGTATTTGCTGATATGGTAGTGAATTTGGGATCACAGACTACACTGCCTACTGAAATACTCCTAAATTTTACTCATCTTATTAACAAGTACACATAAAGACTGAAAAACGGGAAGATCATACAAGTAGGGTAAGCATAACTAAACCCACCAAAGAAACAAAAATGCTATATTAAAAATGCCCATAATCAAATAAAAATGCTAGAGAATTTGGCCTAGAAATTATGAAAATTAATGAAAGAACAATAATTTTTTAAAATTATTTTAAAAAATCATCATAGGAAAAAAAAAGGGGGGAAGGTACACAGCACGGGATTAGGAGAAATATTTGGTCTAAAATTTTTTTCATGTGCTCCACTAAAGAATTATTTTTGCAATACTCCTTTTCCTCTTAAGGTAGAGACCTAAAATTGTGATTCCAATGGCTATAAGAATTCTTTCATGAACTGCACATATGTGAGATAGAATGAAGGCAAAGAATAAGACTAAGACAGACAAGATCATAGGACCTCACGAAGCATTCAGACCCAAACTCTACAATTTGATAAAAATGAAGAGGAAATCAGAACTAGGAAGAAGGATGTGAACACAGAAAATTATTCATTTTTAAAAAATCGTCAATAAAAATAGTTTATGATTTTGATTACATATGCATTATAATTAATTACTAATAATTGAGCTTTTCAGGTTTTAAGTGCATTTCTCAAACATGAGATCATGCGCTTGAGAAATATATGGAAATCAAAATCTAAAATCAAGCAAAATGAATATATTATCATTTCAGTTTTTATCTCAATGATTTTGATGCTCTTTGGCATTGTGAATTGTCATGGCGAGAATCTAGTTGTTATGAGGTATCCATGAGCCTACAGGGTGACATATATCGATGCTATGTTGTGATGGTAAGCTTTGTTTCTCAAAATTTCAGGCACTTCAAGAAAGTTAGAAGCATCCAGAATGGTAAATGTCAGGGACAGGATGATCTATTTTTCTAGATTCTTAAAAGTCATGTTTAATGATATATTTATCATGTATAAGGAAGTTTCATAGCAACAAAATACCTTCCTCATCCAGGAAACCTGAAGACTACACTCACATGAGTTCCCTTATTAGTGAAGATGACGGGTTTTAGCCACAAGTATCACTGTTGACTTCAGGAATACAGTCATTCCTGCAAACCAAGTAAGACCAGATATAGCATGAGGGACTGTGAAAGATGTAAGACATTAGAAATGCAACATGTGCACTAAGAGTCAGACACAATTTAGCGACTAAATGACGACCATCTGTAACAGAGCTAAAGAGAATATTCTAAGGATGCCAAAGGTTTAGAAGAAGAAGACAAAAGTAATGGCATTTGTTCTCTCTTTAGAAGAAAGGGACAGAAAGGAGAACAACAATACAGATGTTCAGGAAAACTTCACGAATCAGTTACGGTTAGGGGCAGTTGCATTAAGTGGTGTAAATAAATATAATTCTGTGTAGATGAACCAAATCTATGGATCTCATAAGCTTTTTACAAATTGTTGTTAGCTTAGGGCAATCTTGGACTTTCCTGGTGTCTCAGATGGTAAAGAATCTGCCTGCAATGCTGGAGACCTGGGTTCCTGGGTTGGGAAGATCCCCTGGAGAAGGGAACGGTTACCCACTCCAGTATTCTGGCCTAGAGAACTCCATGGACGGAGGAGCCTGGTGGGCCGCAGTCCATGGGGTTGCAAAGAGTCGGACACGACTGAGAGACTTTCACCACTAAGATAATCTTATAAGTGAGAATCACGTATAAGAATCACTTATAATTCTGAACGTAGTGTGTTTCATAGTAAGTACTTTTATTTTTCAGTCATAATAAATAGCAACTAATATGGGAATTACTTATCCATAAAGAAAATAGCATTTTTCTTCTAAACCCAACCTCAGGGAAAATACATTATACCTGAGTACTATAAATGTTTCATTATTTTTTTCCAAAAAAAGTCACATTGAAGCAATTATGGCTATTATATAATCATTACCATTGTTTGGGATAATTTGCATTGGGTAGAAAAGTAGGCAACTTGAAACCATATATTCAGGTCATGGCAAATGCAGTCTTTAATAAACACTAATTAAATCATAGTCTCATTGGTTTACCATATAGTGTTTAATCTTTTTCTATCTACATTTATCTACTTTTGTATCTATAGCTACTATGGGCAGGCAGTATGGCAGGGAACACCCTAGGGACTCTTTCTGCTTTTATGTAAACCTGAGTTTTAGTTCTGGTTCAGTCACATACTCCTTTTTAACTTTAGGTAATTTGTTGAGCTTCTTGGTATGTCTCTTTTTGTTTTGTTTCACTCATCTATTATATCAGGACAATACCTATGATTTGATTTGAATACTAAAAGGTTTTAATAGGAATAATGCAGGAAATATAAATGAATATCTGTTCCCTTTCCACTTTACATTCTTTTCCCCTATTAATTTGAACCTAAATTATTACGATTATTTATAGCAAGAGCTTGCAACACTGTACATGTAAGGGTGTTTTTAAAAGGTATTTTTGGATAGAAAATATGTTTCAATTAACTTTTAAGTAACTCTCTACATTTTATAACATCAATGTAAAAACTTACATTTACATCATAGGTCTTACACTCTTTTTTTCCCCTATATCCTAAACTATCATGTGCAGCCAGAGATGGATGAGTAAAATTACCTAAATTTTTAAAGTGCACATTCAAATATATCAAACCAAATTACTTTATGTATTTTCTAGTGTCTAGGGGAGACTCTGGAGAAGGCAATGGCACCCCACTCCAGTACTCTTGCCTGGGAAATCCCATGGACGGAGGAGCCTGGTAGGCTGCAGTCCATGGGGTCGCTAAGAGTCGGACACGACTGAGCGACTTCACTTTCACTTTTCACTTTCATGCATTGGAGCAGGAAATGGCAACCCACTCCAGTGTTCTTGCCTGGAGAATCCCAGGGACGGGGGAGCCTGGTGGGCTGCCATCTGTGGGGTTGCACAGAGTCGGACACGACTGAAGCGACTCAGCAGCAGCAGCAGGGGAGACTCCATGAAAGAAGGTGATTACAATTTGGTATTAACACTTCCCTGTTACCACTTCCTCAGTGGTAAGGAATCTGCCTGCAATGCAGGACACCTGGGTTCAATCCCTGGGTGGGGAAGATCCCCTGGAGAAGGGAACTGGCTACCCACTCCACTATTCTTGCCTGGAGAATTCCAGGGACAGAGGAGCCTAACGGGTTACAGTCCATGGGGTGGCAGAGTCCGACTTGACTGAGCAACTAACATATTAATACTAACGAAGAGAAATTTATGAGCCAAATCAATTCACACTGAGAAAATATCATGTCTTCCAATGTGAAGCGCAGTAGAGCCTGACCCACTGTCTCTTAAATATGTGTTTATTGGCTCCAAAAAGAGTCAGAAAAGAGGATGGGCATGTGTCAAGAGATGTCCATACCCTGTATTCCATTCACAAATTAATGAAGACATATTTAAGATTAAACAGTGAGTAATACTTGGTGTCTTAATCTAGCCAGTGATCATGAATTATTTTGGTAACCAGGTTTATGATAACCTTCTTTCTGCACAATTCCATAATAGGAAAATGGACTAAAAGGGATTGTAATGGTTTCTGACTTTGTTTCGTGATAGCTTGAACATCTAAAACCTGTCACTCCCTCGGGGAAGAAGTGTGTTCTGCACTAATCACTCATTGTTGCAGACACAGAAGTCAACTATATTTCCCACTCCGTTTAGGTAGCTTTATAATAATAAATGTTCTAGGTTGGTATTCTCTTCTCTATCTCTGAAAGATTCTGTTCAAGCAGCAAAAATTCTAACAAGTTTAACTGATTTGAGAGAGTAAACAACTGGAAACATTTATTTTACCTTGGAACAATTCTGAATCCTGAGTGTGTCTATATCACTGTTCAAGTGTGTTCTAATTTTCAACATTTATGGATGAGAATTAAGCTGATGCATGCTTGTAACTTTGTGCAGTATGATGGCAGGCATGACTGTATACCTCATATTATGTGCTTTGAATGTGCAATTTCAATTTCCTTTCTTTTGGTTTATTTTTTTTAACAATTTAATGTAATCAATCAATGTCAGAAATGAAGTTTAAAAAGATGATCAAAATGCAATAGAACAAATAAAAATTTTTTTTTCTTGACAAGAACCTCATCAGCAAGTAAATAAACCTCCTTCCATGGAGAAAACCACTGGAATGCACCCACTGGCAGGTGATAAATTAGCCCTTTAAGACCCCATGATCATTACTTGACCCAAGGATCTATTATCTGTATTAATTTAAATATGTATCTTCAGAGAATTCAAGGCATTTTTTGGAAACGTTTAAGATTGGAAAGCTACTGCACAATTTATGATGTCACATTTCTTATGACTAGTCAGAGTTGAATACAAACATACTAATAATATGAAACAGCTCATTCAGGATTCAAGACTGAATGAAACTAAATTAAAAACAACTATATACTGTCACAATTTCCCTGATTTATTTACCTATGGTATTGGCACATATTGTTTCAGTTAATATTTTAAAAATACAAATACCCTTTCCATGAGGAAAAGTGCATGTGAAATGAAATATGGAATTGTATACAGCTTGATAAACACAAGCTACATGCTCAAACAGTGCCTAAAGTTTACAAATCAAATCCCTAGTGTTAATTATCACAGAAGCTTGGTATCTAAGCACAATCTTAAAGGAAATAAGAATACTTATTTGCTTATTCATCTGCCTCTACTGCAATGGTAAGAAGAAAGAATGCCAAAATCCTTTCAACTTCTTAAGAATGACATTCAATAATCAAAGGTTCAATGTTTTTTATTAATTATGATCTTAATTTAAACTTCAGATTTATAAAGGTGAATGTTTATACCTTTATACCTAATGCATGCATTGTTTCTTGTTTAAAAGTACTTTACCACTCAAAATGGTATTTATTAGATCTGAACTCACAGATCTATCATATGCCTCTATATTCAAGAGCAATTCAGTCCCAGATGTTTTCACATAGTTATGAAAATGAGAAACTGCTAAATTAACCTGGGTTCCCATATTTCAAGCTTCTTTCTATCAAGTTATAAACTAAATCTCCACTTCAAAAGTGTATATAAAGTCATACACAACCTCCAGGTCTAGAAGCCTTTTATAAGTGTCCTGGTTTAGTTATGTTTACAGTCAGTAGAGAGTCTAGTTAGTAGAGGGTGGGATTTCTAGTGCTTCCTTTCCTATAATATGAGACATTTTCAGTGGCTGAGAGAAAAGCCTGTTTGGATTTGTTTTTTGCTTTTTGCATGTTGGTGAATGGAGGGAAATGAGAGAGCTTGGAGGGCTCATTGTGAGTACCTTCCACTCTTAGCTTTATTCAGATGGAATAATCATAATCGTAACCCTCTTATCACCACTATGTGTTGGGAAAAATGAAATCTCTGCCTGTTTGTCAGCCTATCAACCAGGATTTCAGTTGAGTTCCACTTTGGTGTCTTAGTAAGACAGCTAGTCTGGACTAAGTTTGGTTAAAAGAAGTTTCTATTTATTACTTTCTGGATTTTCCAAATCAAAAGATATGGCTCATTGCTAGGAGTCATTTAGGTTTTTAATTTGATTTACTTATTAGTAAATTCTGATTATTTGAGGGTTCTATTCACTAGCACCAGGTACTGATGGCCCCCCTCAAAGAAATCATGTGCATGCATGGATCAAATCGGACAGGGCTCAGAAATAATTATTTAAAAAATAGAGCTTTTACTTTTTTCAAATTTATTTCATATATGCAATTGCTTTTGTTTTACAGCAGTTAATTACATTTTCAAATTAAGACCACCCTCATTTTTACCCATGTTCTTATCTCTAACATCCACACTATAAGGTACTATGCAGATATAATGCATTTTTTTCCTCCATGGATTTAAAAATATATATACAGTGATAATATTCTTTTTAAACTTGTCTTTTTTCTCCAGATACCTTGTCTGTTCATTCTTAAGTGTATGAAAGTTGTGTGTGTGAGGATATTTAGGAAAAAAAAATAATTTCCTTCAATTCCATTTCACACTTTAATATTGAATAAAAAATGAAATGTGGATAGGGTATTCTTACAGGATTAAACATACTCTTTCTAACTACTTAAACCAGCATTTTGGAATTCAGATCTCTATAACCAAGACTAGAAGTCACCAGAAGACTTTAAAATCATTTAACCACCACAACCAGACTCATGTATGGACACAAACCCAAGGCATGAATTCTTTATATGCATAATCTCAAATTTTAACTACCCAAATAAGTTTTTAAAGACAAACATTTAAAATTTGTTGTTAAGGAAAATCTCATCTCCATCCTTAACTATGACTCTTCATTTCAACTAAAAATCTTCCAATATGTTGAAAAAAAAAATACTCCTAAGAAAGTCATGAATACTGAAATTAGAGATATGATTCTTGTTAAATATTCGTTTCTCTTTCTGAGGGATTAACCTCTGTTCCTTTCCACGTTTCAGTTTCGCCACTTTTGATATTAACATTGGGACTCTGAGATGTCTTCAAGGGTTCAGTTTCTTGAGATTCCTTGGTATGTATATTCTTCTTCTTTTCCCTTGCAAGCAATCTGTAGTTGATAGCATTACCGATGAGCAGCCACACGCTGGCTAGGACCACAATAGCTCCACAGGCCAAATACATGTATTTATATTGTCCAGTTTCATCCACCAATTTACCTAAGAGACAAAGAATGTTTTTTAAGACAGCATAATAAATCAGCCATAAAATGATAACAGCTGCAAATAAATTCATTCCACACTGTGTACCTATTTCTTATTTAATACTAAATAAGAGTTAAAGAAAAAAAATCCTAGATGATGACTTTCACATATACATAGTAAAGGCATGTTAGAGGCACATACTACATTATTCTACCAGTATATGAAATGCATTGAAAGTTGTTGCCTTCAATAAAAGTGTGCAACCAAGACAAATAGGTATATATGTA